>NC_042993.1:32924799-33029799 GCF_901001165.1 Salmo trutta | reverse complement strand
GGGTTATTTGGCTGTCCCAATAGGAGAACCCTTTGAAGAACCCTTTTTGGTTCCAGGTAGAACTATTTTTGGCTCCAGGTAAAACCCTTTGGTGTTTTATGTAAACTCCTCTGTGGAAAGGTTTCTACATGGAACCAAAAAAGTTTTTCAAAGTGTTATCCTATGGAGACAGCCAATGAACTCTTTTAGGATCGAGATACCACCTTTATTTTTATTTTTTTGCAAATCAACTCAGCCAAATCTCAGAGTTCTATTTAACCAGGTCAGTAACTCGGTTGCTCGGCAACAACACAGCTGACAAGCTAGCTAGCTAGCTTGTCCAAAATCCAGCAGCTAACACCAGTCAGCTAACGAACAGGCAAAGAAAGGTAGTTAGCTATATTTGTTTATAGAAGGTTTATTACACAAATAACTTCAGCCATTAGCTAGCTAGCTAGAGTCAGACATCAACAGCGTTAGTTTACATCCAAATGCCAGTCCTACATTTTTCCAACACTACTAGTAGCTAGCTACTCCATAGTCCAAGTTACAGTAAGAGCTAGCTAACTTCAGCCACATTTCTCTGTCAGACAGGACACTACTGAAACTGCTGAGAAAACAAATAGCTTGCTAATGATATTAACAGCGCCTCTGGCTCTGTTGTGCACTGACTGCAGTGTACAAATTCATGTTTGGTAGCATCAGAAAAACTCACCAGTTTATCATCCATAACGTCCATCTTAGTTCTTATTGCAGGACTTTGACTGTGGGAAATCACCTTTCCAATCAGTCTATTGTGTGTATTGGCCATTCATACTGCTCTCTACAGCCTAACCTATGAATTGTGCACCCATGAAATGGGGTATCTGCATTCTTAGTGGCACTCAGAACACAGCTGTGTAGAGTTGACACAAATATTAACGTCTTAGTGTCACGCCCTGACCTTAGAGAGCCTTTTTATTCTCTATTTTGGTTAGGTCAGGGTATGACTAGGGTGGGTGCTCTAGTTTTTGTATTTCTATGTTGGCCGGGTATGGTTCCCAATCAGAGGCAGCTGTCTATCGTTGTCTCTGATTGGGGATCATATTTAGGCAGCCTTTTCCCACCTGTTGTTTGTGGGATCTTGATTTTGTATTGTTGCTTTTTAGCCCTACAAGGCTGTACGTTTCGTTGGTTTCTGTTTTCTTGTTTTGTTGCTGGCTCACCTTAATAAAAGATGATGAACCCAAACCACGCTGCGCCTTGGTCCGACCATTCTTCCAACGACGTTCGTTACACTTAGCTCTTATTGTGCAGAAAAATACTAATTAGTAATACAAAGAGAAACTAAATAATTGTAGCTGAGTGTGTCCACAACATAAACACATGAAAAGTAAGAAATATGTAGTCACATTTCTGAAGGACGCACACTGGCCTTGGCTAAAACAAAGCATGCTAGCTAAAGGAAATCAAAGGAGATGACTGGAACTTATAACTTTTCTCTCGTTACTTCCTTCTCCTCAAAGCTGGAGAACGCTCAGCATGCTCTGCTCCACATCACTGGTGGGCAGAGCTACAGCTCTCCTACTTTGAGCTAATATTTATTCTCTGTGGCCTTTTGTACAAGTAAAGTGACACAGCGGGAGGGACATTATTAGATAAAGTGGATCCCTGTAGTCTCAGGCTGGGTAGAAAATAATTTGGGAACTGTTAAATCTGTAAAGGTAGCTCGAAGTGGACTTGTTTTTCTGTTCAGAGGAGTGGATGTCTTGCTTCACGCGACTAGTGACAAGACTTGTGACCTGCTTTTCTTTTTGGATCAGGAAGCCTTTGAAAGGAGTGATTACTGGGGTAGCATTGAGGTGGAGCAACTGAAATTGAAAATTCTCTGTGTCTGTGACACTCTCCGATTGGTGCGACGCAGACCAGGTGGTGAGCGTAGTGAAACTGAAGACATTGTCTGTCCTTTTGAGTTTTGAAACAGAACCTTTACCTGATAAAGTCATGTTAGGATATGTCAGATATCAAGTGAGTCCAAATAACTTGTGCCAAAGCCACTAAGGTGTTTCAGATGCCAAGCTTATGGTCATGTTGCAGCAGTGTGTAGGAGGGAGATTAGGATATGTGAAAAGTGTGCAGGAGAGCATGGGACGAAGGAATTTGTAGTATCGGCGGGAAACACTGAGTGTCAATTGTGGGGGTGCCCATGTTGCTGGGGATCAGAAGAGAGAGAGAAAGGTATGAGAGAGAGAAAGGTTGAGGTTGCCAGGGTCAGAGTAGAACAGAAGGTGCTGTATACTGAGACAGTGAAGAGAGTAGAGGATGATTGGTCTAGGGTGAGTACTAGGCCTAGGCCAATACAGATACAAATTTGTTCTTCAGTAAGGTTTGCTTCTTAGCATTCATTGCCATGGTTATCAGCTGTACCACAGAAATGGAACGAAAATCACAGAAAATAGATGTTATGGTGGCATCTGCAGAGAAGTACTTGGGTGTACACGGTTTTACGAAGTGTGTTGAACAAAAGAGTCCCTTTCTCCCAGTCCATTGGCCTGGTGTAGGATCAGTTAGGGTCAAAGTAGTGGAATGGGATGGTGATGTAGATTTGTATTAAATAGTGGTATATACAGTACCAGTCAAAAGGGTTTTTGTTTATTTTTACTATTTTCTACATTGTAGACATAAAAACTATGAAATTACACAAATGGAATAATATGGTAACCAAAAAAGTGTTAAACAAATCATAATGTATGTTATATTTTAGTCTTCGATGTAGCAACCCTTTGCCTTGATGACAGCTTTGCACACGCTTGGCATTCTCTCAACCAGCTTCATGAGGTAGTCACCTGGATTGCTTTTCCAACAGTCTTGAAGGAGTTCCCACATATGCTGAGCACTTGTTGGCTGCTTTTACTTCACTCTGCGGTCCAACTCATCCTAAACCATCTCAATTGCGTTGAGGTCGGGTCATTGTAGAGGCCAGGTCATCTGATGCAGCACTCCATCACTCTCCTTCTTGGTCAAATAGCCCTTACACAGCCTGGTGGTGTGGATGGCGTATCGCTGCAGAATGCTGTGGTAGCCATGCTGGTTAAGTGTGCCTTGAATTCTAAATAAAACAAAGCACCCCCACACCATCACACCTCCTCCTCCATGCTTCATGTTGGGAACCATACATGCAGAGATCATCCGTTCACCTACTCTGCCCTTCCTGCAGGCTCATCCTGATATGACCCTCCAAAGACATGGCAGTTCTCAAATTTGGACTCATCGGACCAAAAGACAGATTTCCACCAGTCCAATGTCCATTGCTCGTGTTTCTTGGCCCAAGCATGTCTCTTCTTCATAGTGGTTTCTTTGCAGCAATTTGAACATGAAGGCCTGATTCACGCTGTCTCCTTTGAACAGTTGATGTTGAGATGTGTCTGATACTTGAACTCTGTGAAGCATTTATTTGGGCTGCAATCTGAGGTGCAGTTAACTCTAATGAACTTATCCTCTGCAGCAGAGGTAACTCTGGGTCTTCCTTTCCTGTGGCGGTCCTCATGAGAGCCTGTTTCATCATAGCGCTTGATGGTTTTTGCAACTGCACTTTTCCGTATTGACTGACCTTCATGTCTTAAAGTAATGATGGACTGTTGTTTCTCTTTGCTTATTTGAGCTGTTCTTGCCATAATATGGACTAGGTCTTGTTAATTGAAATTCCAGATGACTACCTGATGAAGCTGGTTAACTGGTACTGTATGTGTAGGGTTAGTTGGTGGTGCAGTATTTTCCTTTTCCCCCTTCCTTTTTTATTGTTTTATCACAAATGTAAATTGATTGACCACACAGTACTGCACAGTAGGTGGCAGTATGCACAAACAAAATGTGTGAACGCAAAGATACCAAAGAAGAAGTACACATAAGGAAGGGGTAGTCATTAAAAAATCATGTCAACCCCTATTATTTCACACAGAGTGAGTCTATATAACGTAAGTGATTTGTTAAGCCAAATGTTACTTCTGAACTAATTTAGTCTTGCCTAAACAAATGGGGTGAATACTTATACAATGACTATTTTATTTATTTAATTTGTAGAATTTGTAGAATTTTCTTTTCACTTTGACATTCTGGAGCATTTTGTGTAGATCAATGACAAAAACAATGCAATTAAATCTATTTCAATCCCACTTTGTAACTCACATTTATTTATTTTTTGATCAAGGGGGTGTAGACTTTCTATAAGCACTTGTACATATATAAACTCAGCAAAAAAATAAATGTCCCTTTTTCAGGACCCTGTCTTTCAAAGATAATTCATAAAAATCCAAATAACTTCACAGATCTTCATTGTAAAGGGTTTAAACACTGTTTCCCATGCTTGTTCAATGAACCATAAAAAATGTATGAACATGCACCTGTGGAACGGTCGTTACGACACTAACAGCTTAGGCAATTAAAGTCACAGTTTTGAAAACTTAGGACACTAAAGAGGCCTTTCTACGGACTCTGAAAACACCAAAAGAAAGATGCCCAGGGTCCCTGCTCATCTGCGTGAACGTTCCTTAGGCATACTGTAAGGAGGCATGAGGACTAACGATGTGGCCAGATCAATAAATTGCAATGTCCGTACTGTGAGACGCCTAAGACAGAGCTACAGGGAGACAGGACGGACAGATGATCGTCCTCGCAGTGGCAGACCATGTGTAACAACACCTGCACAGCATCGGTACATCCGAACATCACACCTGCGGGACAGGTACAGGATGGCAACAATAACTGCCCGAGTTACACCAGGAACGCACAATCCCTCCATCAGTGCTCAGACTGTCCACAATAGGCTGAGAGAGGCTGGACTGAGGGCTTGTAGGCCTGTTGTAAGGCAGGTCCTCTTGAAAATAAGGGAGAGCCGCACACTCTAGGAGCTCAGGTGCAAAAATGTAATATCCAACGTTTCGACAGCCAAGTTGTCTTCATCAGGGTAAGGCAGGTCCTCACCAGACATCACCGGCAACAAAGTTGGCTATGGGCACAAACCCACCGTCGCTGGACCAGACAGGACTAGCAAAAAGTGCTCTTCACTGACGAGTCTCGTTTTTGCCTCACCAGGGGTGATTGACGGATTTGCGTTTATCGTCAAAGGAATGAGCGTTTCACAGAGCGTTACGCTGGAGCAGGATCGATTTGGAGGTGGAGGGTCCGTCATGGTTCGGTGTGTCACAGCATCATCGGACTGAGCTTGTTGTCATTGCAGACAATTACAACGCTGTGCGATACAGTGAAGACATCCTCCTCCCTCATGTGGTACCCTTCCTGTAGGCTCATCATGACATGACCCTCCAGCATGACAATGCCACCAGCCATACTATTCATTCTGTGCGTGATTTCCTGCAAGACAGGAATGTCAGTGTTCTGCCATGGCCAGCGGATAGCCTGGATCTCAATCCCATTGAGCACGTCTGGGACCTGTTGGATCGGAGGGTGAGGGCTAGGGCCATTCCCCCCAGAAATGCTTCACCAAATACTGACTGTTACTTTTGATTTTGACCCCCCCCTTTGTTCAGGGACACATTATTCCATTTCTGTTAGTCATATGTCTATGAAACTTGCTCAGTTTATGTCTCAGTTGTTGAGTCTTGTTATGTTCATACAAATATTTACTCATGTTAAGTTTGCTGAAAATAAACGCAGTTGACAGTGAGAGGATTTCTTTTTTTGCTGAGTTTATATATCCTAAATATATATCCTAAATATAGTTTCAACTTTGTGAACAAGGAGAGGCAGAGTTTGCTCTCTGAAAGGTTTCTTCAGTCATTGCCTGTATATTGGTCTCAAAACACTGGTTGGTCACGCAGTCTTTCTATTTCCCACACTCTATCTAGACAAGTCTCTCAGTCATATTGTTTGGCTACTTTTCACTCTCATATGCATCACAAATGCTATTGTAACATTTATATCAATGAATACCTGTCGCAGTAGTACAAATATTAGACTGCGATTGCATTGTTTGATACATTTTTTTTATTAATAAAGTGAACGGTGAAACTTACTGCCACCACACCCATTCTCCATTACTCTTTAGTGCATTTTGGAGGTCAGAGATTCCATTGCAGAGTAGTACGCAGCCTTGCTTGAGTTACAAAGTAAAGGTGACTTGAGAATAGAAATTACACATGGCACTGCCAAAGTACCAGATATTGGTACTGCTTTGTTTAATACTGGCAACTATATGCATACTGGGGTATAATGTCCAGCTAGAGGCAAATGAAGCTATGGCTCTGGGCTCATTCAACCAGAAATCTAATGAGGAGTATCTCTACAAAGTTCTTAACTTCAAGTACAAACTGCTTCAGGTGAGCTCGCCAGAGTTTCCCCTAAAATTGGGAGTGTATGCTGAACACACACCTTTTGGTTGTATTGTTATAGAAATTGTCTAAGGTTCTGCTGTTTGTGTTTTCCATTGGTCATGCTGTAATGATAATGGTTGTCAGGGATAGCTGTAGCCTACTGTATGTTGTTGTTAATTGCATGATTGTTACTGAGCCAATGAACTTTTTTTTGCCATTACAGATCATGATTGGAAAGGAATACATCTTGAATGCACGGATCAGACTAACCAATTGCAAAAAGGGAGAGGTGCAGAAAGATACTCCCTCTGGCACTGATAAAGCAATGGTAAAAACTAAGGTAAAGTGTTTATCGCTGCAAAGAATACTCAGTTATAATAGCACCAGACTAACACAGTAGCCTATAGGACAACATAATTAACAATATGTAACACCTTACTTGACACCCAGCATCATAACACGTTATGACACGGTCATAACCATGTCATAACAGCTGACATAACTTGTCATAAACTGTTATAATATGGTCATAACACTGTCATGACACATATTTAAATCTGTTGTGACATATATTGCGTTGTTTTATGGCTGGTTATGACACCTACATAAGAGTGTTAAAACCCCCAAAACCTACCACGGTAGTTATTTTATGGCTGCTTATGACACCTACATAAAGGTTTCAAAACCCACTAAACCTACCACACAAGACAAAACAATCCATTTACATTTTACATTTGAGTCATTTAGCAGACACTCTTATCCAGAGCGACTTCCATTACACCATAGTCTACTTTTCAACATTATGTTTATGTTATATAACATTTACTGAAATTGACCACATTAAATTATTATTGTAATTGCGCACACATTGATGTCAGACATGCACCTGCCCCAATGCTCTGTTGCTGATGACTGGGATGAATGCAGGAGAAGATTTCAGAAGCAGGGCAAGACACCCTTTTTTTGACTGATGACTGACATAACGGCATGTATGTGATAGGCCTATATGATTATGATGGTCATAAAGTGCATTTTCTTAGTTCAAGTAAAGTGGCACAGGATGGTCATAATGCTTCATGACAGTGTCATAAAGTGTATTTTCTACAAGTTATTTAAAATATGATGAAAAAAAACATGACTGTAAAGAATTCATTACAACAACAACAAAGGACTTAAGAAACACATTTTCAAACAAAAGGAAACTTCTTGGCAGGGAAAAAAGACATTTGAATAAATGTGGGTTTTCACACTCTTATGTAGGTGTCATAGCGAAACATAAAATAACGCAATATATGTCACAACAGGTGTAGATATATGGGTCATGACAGTGTTATGACCATAATATGACAGGTTATGACAAGTTATGTCAGCTGTTATGTCATATTATGACAGGGTTATGACTGTCATAACGTGTTATGAAGCTGGGTGTCAAGGAAAGTGTTAGTATGAAAGAATTATGTTTTAATGCATGTGTTGTGCATGTGTTGCATGCATGTGTTGTTTGCAAACTAATGTAAAATTAGTCCCTGAAGCATCAAAATGTTTAGTCATTCTCTGGTGACTGGTCTGAATTTGATTGTAGCCTAGCTAAGCTACTATTATTGTGTAAATGTCATTAAATTCCATAGTTTGGGTCTTGGGACTACAAATTATTTAATGTTCTAGATTATTGAAAATAAACTGCCTTATACTTTGTTTGGCCTCTATCTCTGTGAATACATTTGGTTACGTTTTTGTGTCAAAGGGTCATTTTGTGAGAGGGAAGCCCGGCCTGAAAGGAACCTCTGGCACCATTTTCCTTTGACCTTAGTGTTCAGTGATTGCAGATCTGTAAAACCCAGAGAGGTGTAAGCACTAAGGCGTAGTCTCCCCGAATGTTGTTATATTACCATATTGCTTGCGCCTATCCCGTTTTTATAGATCTGCAAACGCCAGGACCTTGGAGGTGGCGAAAAATAGTTTTCAGACCGGTCCAAAGAGCCACAGCTCCCACCGGAGGATGCTGTGTCCTGACATTCCGTCGCATACATCATTCATCAGAGGCACTTTGGGTGCAGCCATGCCGGCGCACCTTGCACATTTCGATGACGATTGGCACGATTTTAAGGAATTTGAACCGGTCTCAGAGCAGGGGACTCGGATGGACCGAGTAAATTTGGTTGTCGAGCAGGTGACAGGCGTTCTGAGGGTCCTTCCAGAGCTCAACAACAGCTTTTCGTGGCGAAATAAGCAGCTTCAAGTCCACGGAAGATCTGGTGAACGATTTCAACACCCAAACAGAGAACATTGCCCCTGTATACATTATCACCGAGGATACAACGTTAAGGAACGACGAGTGAGTATGCGAAGTGACTCCTGGCCAAAGTTAGTTTGTAACAACACCGTTCCTCCCTTGCAACATGCTATCACATGTCAATGTCGCGCCCTGCACAGTAACGTCCAACTCATACATGCTGTCACGAGTATTGATGGTTGATTCAAGCTGCCGACATTCAACATTGTATCAGATAAGCTTATGTCATATTTACACCTATTCGAGAATATTGCTATAGGCTTACAGCAATGCTACATTCATTTCACTAGAAGTTTACGTTTATAATTATGCTTTTTTTTCATGCATTATCGTTGCTATGCACATACTGTCAGTTGTGCTGATGACTTGTCAATAAGCAACATTAGCAATGGTCATGTGACTGCTCCATCAAACTAGATCTTAGAACTCACATAATCTCAGTTGACAACATATCAGTGCATGGTTTCCCAAATGTGCCTAACCAAGACATCCCACTAAACTCTAGATTAGAATGTTCACCCAAATACCCTTCCCTGGAGTTCAGAATAAATAGGACAATTCACATTTATCCCCTCCTAAAAGATGAAAGATTTGACTCATGCCTTGGGTAGAGATAGTTGATCACACTAATCTGTTTGTGGTTAATAAATAGTTTCCCCAATACTATGCTGTTTATAAATGATAGATTAGTTATTAATGTCTCACCCTTCGCCTTTTCACTATTCATAATACTGTCTTAAAGCGGTGCGACTGTAGCATTATCAACAGCCCAAACATATCGCACAGCTGGCAGATTAGTCCTCGTTACATCTTACTGCTTCCAAGTGCTGTGTCGTTATGACAAATATAACCACTTTTGACTATTATTAGAAGTTAGCTATCACTTCTCTACATGAGCTTTTGGTGTTAACTTTCATGTGTCTCTCGTCTCATTTCCCCCCACAGGATCTGGAATGCTCTCGCAGATAATTATGGTCATGTCATTGCAGTGGATCGGAAACAGTCTCGAACGCGCTCCCTCCATCTCCCCACTCTAAACCTCAAAGACAAACCAGTGAGTCAAGTTCTTGCTTCATAGAGGGCTCTTTCTTTGCCCCTTTCCTTTCATCTCCACTCTCTCTCTCTCTCTCTCTCTCGCTTTCTCCCTCTATCCCTATTCCCTACCCCTCTCCCTGCCCCTACCTTCCTGTCCAATCTGTTTATCGCTCAAATCTAAAATTCAGAATCCATTGTGCCAGGATTTAGTTTAGATTAAACCCCCTCCCCCTGACCTGTCAGAGGGTGGATGATGTAACACAGGAGCTGTCTGACGATGAGCTGAGGGAACAGATGGACATGCACACCATCATCGTCTCCTGCCTCAATGACGAACCCCTCTTCACCGCAGAACAGGTAGGGCTACCCACCAATTTACCAACCTACCAAACCCACAGCTCTGCCTGGAATAGCCCAAGACTGACCTGCACTTTATCAAAGATAGAATACAGTGTAGCAGAGCTGGGTATGAGGCTTGTGCCTGTTGCTTGAATGTGCTTCACATAGACAGATGACAGGTGGACTGAGCCTGTGTTTGTGTGTTAACCAGAGTTGGGGTCTATTCGATCGACATTTCCAGTCAATTCAGGAATACAATTTCATTCCAAGGATTGGAATTGCACCACATGGAGAAATGCTATATCCAATGCAACCGACAGGAATAGAAATGGAACTGATCCCAAATGTGTGGTGTTGCCGTGTGTACTGTAGGTTATTGAAGAGATAGAGGAGATGATGCAGGACTCTCCTGACCTGGGGGCAGAGCAGAACCACCCCTTTCAGTCAGACCTCTCCACGCTCTCTCTGGACATCCAGCGCCCCAGAACAAACCACAGCTATGAAGAGCGTGAGTATATCTCTGTCAGTTAGGTGTGTGTGTGTGTGAGTGTGTTTGTGTGTGTGCGCGTGTGTGTGTGTAAATGGTGGGAGGGGGAGGTTGAAAGTGTGTTTGCATTGTTATGCTACATTTCTGTGTGTGTGTGTGTGTGTGTGTGTGTGTGTGTGTGTGTGTGTGTGTGTGTGTGTGTGTGTGTGTGTGTGTGTGTGTGTGTGTGTGTGTGCAGGAGAGAGGGCCCTGTGTGTAGCAGAGGTGAATGAGCGGCTAGAGGAGGTGGAGATGGCCATCAGACATTACAGTGAGGAGCTGATTCAACACCTGGCCCTCAGGGACGAGCTGGACTTTGAAAAAGAGGTGAAGAACAGCTTCATCTCTATCCTGATAGATGTGCAGAACAGACAGAAGGAACACAGGGAACTTCTGAAGAAAAATAGAAAAGTCCCGCAGGGCCGACCAGAGAGAACACAAGCACTAGGATCAGTGAGTGACACCATCCATGCTGTGCGTGCACACACACAATTCCTGCTGATACACTGTTTTATGACATTGCTTAGTAACCTTTTAATGTATTCAAACCTTATACAACTTCTTTCTTGCTTGTACAGATGTCCCCCCGTATTACTATCTTGATACCTTATTACTTCACTCTTTTTACAAACTCATTTACTGGTTTATTGTTTTGGGGATATTGACTTTTTAAACCTTGCACATGGTTCCTCCTATTTTCATCTGCTTGTTTCCTGTTTGTGTGCCTCTTACTTCCCATTTCTCTACTTCACTTCCTTCCTCTCTAGCGCTTTAGCATGGTGGGGCTCTCCTCTGCCATTCAAAATGGCTTCCGGCAAACTTTTGGGAGTGGTGGGAGTGAAAGACAGGTGCCTATATTTCTCTCTTACGCTCTGTCTGTTGCCCTCTTCATTGGTGCTGTGTGTGTTTTTGTTGGTCAACTAGATGGTAATTGTACATGAAGTACAATTGGTAGGATTAAAACGATTTTTGTGGTAGTGGTAGAAGTTTAAAACATTTTACTTTACTATTTAAAGCAAAGCAGTTGCATATAGTCAAAGTTTAATGTAGTAAAATAATTATTTTGATTAACTACTATATCAACCATATTAATTTGGATTATGGGCAGTTAGATCACAAAAATGTCTCAACTACAGTTGTTGCGTGTGAAAACTAAAAGAAGAAAGACAAAGAACAAAGCGATCTTTTGTTAAAAGATGGGAATAAAAAGCAGGATCATGTGGACAACACTTATAGGAAAGCAAAGAAACTCTGAATCAATCATGCTGTGGGTTTCAGATAAATAGATGCACGATTTACATTTGTAAAATGTTTTGTGTGAAGGAAGTTTGATTTTAGGTGAATGATGATGTAATGATTAGAAAGTTGTAAGCTATTATTTTGGTAGAGAAATATCTAGTGGTGACAACTCTTTAAAAGTATTTGTGTGGTAGTTGATGAACTACAGTGCTTTTAGAACGTATTCACACCCCTTGACTTTTTCCATATTTTGTTGTGTTACAGCCTGAATTTTACATGGATTAAGTTTAGATTTTGTGTCACTGGCCTACACACATCACTAGTTACTCCACAATACTAACCTAAATGACAGAGTGTAAAGAACGAAGCCTGTACAGAATACAAATATTACAAAAAAAGAATCCTGTTTGCAATAAGGCACTAAAATAAAACTGCAAAACATGTGGCAAAGAAATTGACGGAGCTTGAAGAATTTAAAAAAGAATAATGTGCAACCCTGTGGCACCCCCATAGAGACTGCCAGAGGTCCGGACAACAGGCCCTCCGATTTGACACACTGAATTCTATCAGAGAAGTAGTTGGTGAACCAGGCGAGGCTGTCATTTGAGAAACCAAGACTATTGAGTCTGCCGATGAGGATGTGGTGATTGACAGAGTCGAAAGCTTTGGCCAGGTCAATGAATACGGCTGCACAGTATTGTTTCTTATCGATGGCGGTTAAGATATCGTTTAGGATCTTGAGCGTGGCTGAGGTGCACCCATGACCAGCTCTGAAACCAGATTGCATAGCGGAGAAGGTGCGGTGGGATTCGAAATGGTCGGTAATCTGTTTGTTGACTTGGCTTTCGAAGACCTTAGAAAGGCAGGGTAGGATAGATTTAGGTCTGTAGCAGTTTGGGTCAAGAGTGTCCCCCCCTTTGAAGAGGGGGATGACCGCAGCTGCTTTCCAATCTTTGGGAATCTCAGATGACACGAAAGAGAGGTTGAACAGGCTAGTAATAGGGGTTGCAACAATTTCGGCAGATCATTTTAGAAAGAAAGGGTCCAGATTGTCTAGCCCGGCTGATTTGTAGGGGTCCAGATTTTGCAGATCTTTCAGAACATCAGCTGACTGGATTTGGGAGAATGAGAAATGGGGAAGGCTTGGGCGAGTTGCTGTGGGGGGTGCAGTGCTGATGACCGGGGTAGGGGTAGCCAGGTGGAAAGCATGGCCAGCCGTAGAAAAATGCTTATTGAAATTCTCAATTATAGTGGATTTATCGGTGGTGACAGAGTTTCCTATCGTCAGTGTAGTGGGCAGCTGGGAGGAGGTGCTTTTATTCTCCATGGACTTTACAGTGTCCCAGAACTTTTTTGAGTTTGTGTTGCAGGAAGCAAATTTCTGCTTGAAAAAGCTAGCCGTGGCTTTTCTAACTGTCTGTGTAAATTGGTTTCTAACTTCCCTGAAAAGTTGCATATCACGGGGGCTGTTCGATGCTAATGCAGAATGCCACAGGATGTTTTTGTGTTGGTTAAGGGCAGTTAGGTCTGGAGAGAACCAAGGGCTATATCTGTTCCTGGTTCTAAATTTCTTGAATGGGGCATGCTTATTTAAGATGGTGAGGAAGGCATTTAAAAAAAATAACCAGGCATCCTCTACTGACGGGATGAGGTCAATATCCTTCCAGGATACCCGGGCCAGGTTGATTAGAAAGGCCTGCTCGCTGAAGTGTTTCAGGGAGTGTTTGACAGTGTTGAGTGGAGGTCGCTGACCCATTATGGATGCAGGCAATGAGGCAGTGATCGCTGAGATCTTGGTCGAAAACAGCAGAGGTGTATTTAGAGGGCAAGTTGGTTAGGATGATATCTATGAGGGTGCCCGTGTTTACGGCTTTGGGGTTGTACCTGGTAGGTTCATTGATCATTTGTGTGAGATTGAGGGCATCAAGCTTAGATTGTAGGATGGCTGGGGTGTTAAGCATGTCCCAGTTTAGGTCACCTAGCAGCACGAGCTCTGAAGATAGATGGGGGGCAATCAGTTCACATATGGTGTCCAGAGCACAGCTGGGGGCAGAGGGTGGTCTATAGCAGGCGGCAACGGTGAGAGACTTGTTTTTAGAGAGGTGGATTTTTAAAAGTAGAAGTTCAAATTGTTTGGGTACAGACCTGGATAGTAGGACAGAACTCTGCAGGCTATCTCTGCAGTAGATTGCAACACCGCCCCCTTTGGCTGTTCTATCTTGTCTGAAAATATTGTAGTTAGGGATGGAGATTTCAGAGTTTTTGGTGGTCTTCCTAAGCCAGGATTCAGACACAGCTAGGACATCCGGGTTGGCAGAGTGTGCTAAAGCAGTGAATAAAACAAACTTAGGGAGGAGGCTTCTAATGTTAACTTCTTGACGTTCCCCTAGGATAGGGGGCGCCACAGCGCATTTTGGAAAAAAATCGTTCCCATTTTCAACGGCCTACTAATCAAAGTCAGAAGCTAAGACATGCATATACTTATTTTATATGGATAGAAAACACCCTAAATTTTCTAAAACTGTTTGAATGGTGTCTGTGAGTATAACAGAACTCGTATGGCAGTCAAAACCCCGAGACCGATTGAACCAGGAAGTGGAAATCTGAATTGTGGACTCGACTTCACAGCCTTACCTATAAATCACAACGTAAAAAAATGAAAATTGAGCACTTTCCAGTGCTTCCACTAGATGTCCCCAGTCTTTACAAAGTGTTTTGAGGGTTCTACGGTAGAAACTCAGTGAAAGAGACGATGTGGCAATTGGTCACAGTCGGAGGGCCATGAGCATTGTGACGTTGGCGGCCGTGTCTGCCCCCACCTTTGGAAGTTTTTTGAAACACAATGAAATCGTCCCACTTGAATCTGATTGGCTTTCTTGTTGAAACAGGCCCTGACGATTTCTTGATACAACGTTTGACATGTTTGAACGACCCTAACTTACCGTAAACAGTCATTTTGCGTTAGACAGCTGCCGCCCACGGATCGACATTTGATTACAGCCTTAGGACGCGCTAACAAGAGGAAGCTAATGGAACATAAAGCATGGACTTTTTCGACCGAAAATACATTTGTCATGGACCTGGGACATCGGGAAGTGATTTCTGATGAAGACAACTAAAGGTGAGGGATTATTGGCGATATTATACAATATCAGATGTTACGTGCTCAAATGTTCAAAGATGGCGCCGAGCTAGGTTTTCGAGCTCAATTTCTGGGTATCGCATCCCATTTGATCTCAAAGTGTGATTACCCTGTAAAGTTAATTTAAAATCTGTTTTGACTGGTGTTTTCAAGAGATATTCATCTATAAATCTTAGATTGACAATATATATTAAAAAAATCGTTTTCGAATAGTAATTTATAAAATTGTAGCACTGTTTCCCGGGACGCATTATATGGGAAAATAGTTAGTCAACCTCAGGTGCCGATGTAAAATGCTGTTTTTATATAGAAATATGACCTTTATTGAACAAAAGATTGCATGCTGTGTGTAACATGATGTCCTAGGTGTGTCATCTGATGAAGTTTGTAAAAGGTTAGTGCTGCATTTAGCTGTTTTTTGGCTATATGTGATGCGTGTGCTTGGTTGGAAAATTCATATGATGCGATTTTTACAAAGTACTCCTCTAACATAATCTAATATTGTGCTTTTCCTGTAAAACCTTTTTGAAATCGGACAACGAGGGTCGATTCAAGAGAGGTGTATCTATAAAACGATATGAGACAGCCCTATATTTGAAAAAAAAAAAATATTGAATTTCGTTATGCTAATGTCGCTAGGAGTTTTCGCTGGAAAATGATCCCGCTAACGGGATGAGACATTCAAGTGAATGTGTTTTGTTTGTGTATGTAGTTCCGGTTAGAAGTTTGGACACACCTACTTTTTTTAAAAGGTACTTTGATACATTATGAATATGGTTTTCAGGTGAGGTTATCTATGAGATTATCTGTTTACTGTTGTGCGCATTCAGTTTGCCTACAAAATAGCTTTACACACATACCTCAATGGAATATTAAACTTTGTGTAACACAGAGCCGTAACAACATCAAAAACCAAAGCAACTGTCTGGTTAATTCAATAATAAATGTATATTATAACACTGTAGCAACAGTCCAGTTTTTGAAACCAAGGCTATTATGGTTACAGAAGTCATCAAAAGAGAGCGCCTGGGGAATAGGAGTGGAGCTAAGCCTGAAGCTCCCGATGCACAGTTCTGGTGCTGACGTTGCTTCCAGAAGCAGTTTGGAACTTGGTAGTGAGTGTTGCAACCGAGGACAGAGGATTTTTATGCGCTACGCACTTCAGCACTCGGCTGAGCCGTTTTTCGCGGCTGAGCCGTTGTTGTTCCTAGACGTTTCCACTTCACAATAACAGCACTTACAGTTGACCGGGCAGCTCTAGCAGGGCAGAAATTTGACGAATTGACTTGTTGGAAAGGTGACATCCTATAACGGTGCCGCATTGAAAGTCACTGAGCTCTTCATTCTACTGCCAATGTTTGTCTATGGAGATGGTATGGCTGTGTGCTCGATTTTATACACCTGTCAGCAACGGGTATGGCTGAAATAGCTGAATCCACTGATTTGAAGGGGTGTCCGCATACTTTTGGCCATGTAGCGTGTATTAACAAATTAGGGCACATAAGACACCTGTCTGATTCACGCTTGTCTGAGTGGACTTATCCATTGCAGAGGCCGCAGGGATGGCACACCAGTATCACCAGTAGTGCATTTACTGTTAATTCCCATCATTTCTAATCTACAATGTTTGTTTGGTTACGGTAATTTCTGTTAATGCACTCAACATATTATTATTATTACAGTCTTACTGTTGTCACAGTTGTCATTGTAGGAGTGGACACGTTTGCAGAGCACACAACCTAGGCTGTGAGAAAAAAGTTTTGGTTTATTTCATTCCATTTACAAGTTGTCAATTTATTAATTGTCTTTTGTTTGGAGCACTCCTGTCAATCTTGAGTAAAGGACACGCAACTGATTACGCATATAGAATTAGGACTAGTCTACTTCTTAGTCTGCGAGCAAATATAGGCCTATAATTGTGCCCATTTGAGGATCTAATACTATTTATGATTGTCTTAACTTACCATCACTGTGGAATTTCTGAAAGTTATTTTGTCTTCGCCTCAAGCAGCGAGTAGACAAAGTCTGTTTATACATCCATTGAAAATGATAGTTGTTCCTCAACACAGCCTATTTGAAAAATCTTTACAGCTCGCTCCCTTTCGATTACCACTCAGCATGAAAGGGGAAGAAATGTATTGCTCTGATCCGGTGGAAGCGTCATAAAATAGGTCTACCTGATTACTTCTTATCCCTTGCAAAATAGCCTGCAGCTGTGTCTGTCTGTCTAGAGCTCACTGGAGCTGAAAACTCTGAGGACCCAGAATATTTTATACAATGTTGCAAGTTTGCTAGCAGGAGCTTCAGGCCTGACCAAGTTAATACAATAGCTGACACAATGTTTTAAGTTCCTTGCAGACAGGTCATGCATAGACAATGTGATTTAGATTATATTTATTTTTATCAGGATACTTTCTACCTGCAGTTTGCAATGTTAAAAATGTTTGGCTTTATGTAGACTATTTTTACATATTGGCAATGGAAATCAAATTTACTTTTAGATTTGTATCATTTTCATTCAGATATAATTAAATTTACCACATAACATTGATTTTGAGATATAAAGACTTTATTATAAATTAAATTAAAATGTTCCATGAAAATGTGCATATGAAAATCATAACTGGCATGCAGATCTGTAGAAATGGTATGATAACTTGGCACTCCAAATGGAAAAGGTTGCCATCCGCTGGTGTAGCCTATTACCGGCAAATTCAGGAGCTTAACAGCCGAGGCAAATCTGCGAAAGCCAGCAGCAGCGGGCAACGGGAGGAGGAAGGTCGGGAACAGGTGTTTTTCTTCTGGTTAGGCTATATTGATCTCTGGCTCTCTCTTTAGTAATTTATGTGTCTTCATTTTTAATCGCAGTGCTTAAAGCATCAGACAAGCTCAGAAGCCTACATATAGTTGATTTTATTCAAACATAGGACGTGGAAAAATACAAGTAAATTTTTTCCGACCAATCAGACGACTCTTGGTCAACTAAGATTTGTTTTAGTCGGGGACAGCCCAACACTGTATGTAGAATAGATTTGTATGTAGACCTACTGATAGCTAGCTGTAAGTCTAGCTAATAAATTAACTCTTTAGGCTAAAAGTACATTTCCTGAAGTAAATGTGGTTTGTTTGCTAGCTTGTTTTAAAGTATGTATGGTTTTAAAATATGCTATAGTAGTGGTAGTGCCTGCGATAGTAATGGTGGTGACTGATTATAGTTGGAAAAGTAGGTAGATGAAAGCTAAAATAGTCTGAAAATATGGAAGTTGGCTTGGTGTATATAGCTTGAACAGTTCAAGAGTTACAATTATTGTTGGTGGGTATTATATGCTAATCTATGCTAATTTAAGTGGTTAAAATGTATAGTGCAGACCAAAGCTAGTGCGAACCAGAGCACACCCAGGGCCAGAGCTGTACCAGAGCTAGTGCAGACAAGAGCAGTAGATGTGGTCAGTAGTTGTGTGGTTGTGGTCAGTAGTTGTGTGGTTGTGGTCAGTGTCTAAACTACAGTTGTTGCATGTGAAAACTGAAAGAAGTGCAATGAGAAGCAGGGTTGCCAGGTCAAGCTTAAATTTCTAGCCCAATGACCTCTCAAAACCCGCCCAAAAGGCCTGAAAACTAGCCCAATACATTTTTTTACAGCAAGAGAGGAGTTGCCATACCTAGACAATAAACAATTTTTCCATAACATTATCGAGACAAGAAGGAATATCATACTAACTTGTAAAATTAGGGTTTCCTCAAAATAATAATTATTGCAAGCTATGACATGATGTGATAAAGAATAGGAATATGTGACAAGAGAAAAGATAATTCCGTTAGCTGTGGTATAGGGGCCATATTGTTATTATAAACTGTTTACCAACGTAATTAGAACAGTACAAAGTAATGTTTTGTCATACCGTTGGTATATGGTCTGATATACCACGGCTTTCAGCCAATCAGCATTCAGGGCTCGAACCAGGTTTATAATTCGAAATAAATCCCCTTTGTGCATGTGCATAACAATAGATAAATCCTACAGAAGCGTTTGAGTGATGAAAGTTGGACAGAGGATCTCGAAATCTCTGAGCAAGAAACACTTGGACGAACATAAAAAAACGAATGTTAGGCTCTTTTCTGGCAATTGGGCTGTTATTATGTGCCAGATGTTAAGACTACAAACTGTCATTGACTTGTCATTTCAATAGGCATAGGCTGTAGACTAAAATCTGGGTTTTTGATTCTAATTCAATTTTACCATAGTTTGCTGAGATAAAGGCAGGTAGCCTATAGCCCCTGAAAGGCCTACATCTCATTTCAGATAGTCTACAGTAGCCTAGACAAGATGTAGGCAAGATGTAAACTGAACGATTGAGCAGCTTGCTTAGTTCAAAGTAAGACACATTTATTCAACATGAATAGCGAGGCGATTTCGCAATAAGAAGTGCTTGTTTCCCCAATAGCCGGCTGGAATAGGCTACTGAGAATGGGGTCATAATTTCAATCACTGAATTAAATATTAATAACATATAAATGAACTTAATATGCTTGTCAACAACAGCCAGTGTTGATTTTTTTGAATGGGTTTTACCTGTAGCCTAATCTGACGATAGTTCATAATAACACAAGGCTACACCAACAAAGTTATAGGCTATTTATTAAATTGGTTTGCCAGCTCCACAAGCGGCACAAAGTCTACACAAGCGGCACAAATTGATTTGAAATGACTCCAGTGATATCGTCATTTCAACATTTCAACAAGATTTATTGTATCAAATGGTAGCCTACAATGTCATATACATTAATAGGTTTACTTGATGGCCAACAGAGGCAAATGTATAATTCTCCACATTTAGCCTAATGTCAGTTTCATTGAGGACTTTTCCCCGTAAAAAAGAACCAGGCGAGGGAGTTCCATAACTTCCTTTAAACATTTCTACTCGGGCAGCCCCTGAGACCCAAGAACTGAGCATGCATAAAGCACTTTGCTTGATACCTAAGCAGTCAACATTAGAATGCAGTTTAAACCATCTCCAAGCGGATTTATATAATGCGTTCTAGTGCGTTCCCAGTCATTTTCCAGTGCTTTGTCTCCATTATTTCTTGATGTTCATCAGTTCTAGAGTATTAATATGTTTTATGGAAAAAGGTTTGGAAATAGGTGTCTCCATAATGACAATCTAAATAGCCTACCTACAACTGGTAAAAAGTTGTCACAACGTACCCGCATGCTAGAGGTCGACCGATTTATGATTTTTCAACGCCGATACCGATTTATTGGAGGACCCCAAAAAAAGCCGATACCGATTAATCGGCCAATTTTTTTTTATTTATTTGTAATAATGACAATTACAACAATACTGAATGAACACTTATTTTAACTTAATATAATACATAAATACTATCAATTTAGCCTCAAATAAATAATGAAACATGTTTAAATAATGCAAAAACAAAGTGTTGGAGAAGAAAGTAAAAGTGCCATGCAAAAAAGCTAACGTTTAAGTTCCTTGCTCAGAACATGAGAACATATGAAAGCTGGTGGTTCCTTTTAACATGAGTCTTCAATATTCCCAGGTAAGAAGTTTTAGGTTGTATATATTATAGGAATTATAGGACTATTTCTCTCTATACGATTTGTATTTCATATACCTTTGACTATTGGATGTTCTTATAGGCACTTTAGTATTGCCAGTGTAACAGTATAGCTTCAGTCCCTCTCCTCGCTTCTACCTGGGCTCAAACCAGGAACACATCGACAACAGCCACCCTCGAAGCAGCGTTACCCATGCAGAGCAAGGGGAACAACTACTCCAAGTCTCAGAGCGAGTGACGTTTGAAACGCTATTAGCGCCCACCCGGCTAACTAGCTAGCCATTTCACATGGGTTACACCAGCCTAATCTTGGGAGTTGATAGGCTTGAAGTCATGAACAGCGCAATGCTTGAAGAATTGCGAAGGGCTGCTGGCAAAATGCACAAAAGTGCTGTTTGAATGAATGCTTATGAGCCTGCTGGTGCCTACCACCGCTCAGTCAGACTGCTCTATCAAATATCAAATCATAGACTTAATTATAATATAATAAACACACAGAAATACGAGCCTTAGGTCATTAATATGGTCAAATCCGGAAACTATCATCTCGAAAACAAAACGTTTATTTTTTTCAGTGAAATACGGAACCGTTCCGTAATGTATATAATGGGTGGCATCCCTAAGTCTAAATATTCCTGTTACATTGCACAACCTTCAATGTTATGTCATAATTACGTAAAATTCTGGCAAATTAGTTCGCAACGAGCCAGGCGGCCCAAACTGTTGCATATACCCTGACTCTGCGTGCAATGAACGTAAGAGAACTGACAATTTCACCTGGTTAATATTGCCTGCTAACCTGGATTTCTTTTAGCTAAATATACAGGTTTAAAAATATATACTTTTGTGTATTGATTTTAAGAAAGGCATTGGATGTTTATGGTTAGGTACAGTTGTGCAACGATTGTGATTTTTTCGCAAATGCGCTTTTGTTAAATCATCCCCCGTTTGGCGAAGTTGGCTGTCTTTGTTAGGAAGAAATAGTATTCACACAGTTCACAACAAGCCAGGTGGCCCAAACTGCTGCATATACCCTGACTCTGTTGCAGAGGTGACACACTTTCCCTAGTTAAAAGAAATTCATGTTAGCAGGCAATATTAACTAAATATGCAGGTTTAAAAATACACTGCTCAAAAAAATAAAGGGAACACTTAAACAACACATCCTAGATCTGAATGAAAGAAATAATCTTATTAAATACTTTTTTCTTTACATAGTTGAATGTGCTGACAACAAAATCACACAAAAATAATCAATGGAAATCCAATTTATCAACCCATGGAGGTCTGGATTTGGAGTCACACTCAAAATTAAAGTGGAAAACCACACTACAGGCTGATCCAACTTTGATGTACAGTCCTTAAAACAAGTCAAAATGAGGGTCAGTAGTGTGTGTGGCCTCCACGTGCCTGTATGACCTCCCTACAACGCCTGGGCATGCTTCTGATGAGGTGGCGGATGGTCTCCTGGGGAATCTCCTCCCAGACCTGGACTAAAGCATGATGTCCCAGATGTGCTCAATTGGATTCAGGTCTGGGGAACGGGCGGGCCAGTCCATAGCATCAATGCCTTCCTCTTGCAGGAACTGCTGACACACTCCAGCCACATGAGGTCTAGCATTGTCTTGCATTAGGAGGAACCCAGGGCCAACCGCACCAGCATATGGTCTCACCAGGGGTCTGAGGATCTCATCTCGGTACCTAATGGCGGTCAGGCTACCTCTGGCGAGCGTCTCCAGACTCTGTCACGTCTGTCACGTGCTCAGTGTGAACCTGCTTTCATCTGTGAAGAACACAGGGCGCCAGTGGCGAATTTGCCAATCTTGGTGTTCTCTAGCAAATGCCAAACGTCCTGCACGGTGTTGGGCTGTAAGCACAACCCCCACCTGTGGACGTCGGACCCTCATACCACCCTCATGGAGTCTGTTTCTGACCGTTTGAGCAGACACATGCACATTTGTGGCCTGCTGGAGGTCATTTTGCAGGGCTCTGGCAGTGCTCCTCCTGCTCCTCCTTGCACAAAGGCGGAGGTAGCAGTCCTGCTGCTGGGTTGTTGCCCTCCTCCACGTCTCCTGATGCACTGGCCTGTCTCCTGGTAGCGCCTCCATGCTCTGGACACTACGCTGACAGACACAGCAAACCTTCTTGCCACAGCTCGCATTGATGTGTCATCCTGGATGAGCTGCGCTACCTGAGCCACTTGTGTGGGTTGTAGACTCCGTCTCATGCTACCACTAGAGTGAAAGCACCGCCAGCATTCAAAAGTGACCAAAACATCAGCCAGGAAGCATAGGAACTGAGAAGTGGCCTGTGGTCACCCCCTGCAGAACCACTCCTTTATTGGGGGTGTCTTGCTTATTGCCTATAATTTCCACCTGTTGTCTATTCCATTTGCACAACTGCATGTGAAATTTATTGTCAATCAGTGTTGCTTCCTAAGTGGACAGTTTGATTTCACAGAAGTGTGATTGACTTGGAGTTACATTGTGTTGTTTAAGTATTCCCTTTATTTTTTTGAGCAGTATATATACTTGTGTATTGATTTTAAGAAAGACATTGATGTTTATGGTTAGGTACACGTTGGAGCAACGACAGTCCTTTTTCGCGAATGCGCACTGCATCGATTATATGCAACGCAGGACAGGCTAGATAAACTACTAATATCATCAACCATGTGTAGTTAACTAGTGATTATGATTGATTGATTGATTGTTTTTTATAAGATAAGTTTAATGCTAGCTAGCAACTTACCTTGGCTTGTTACTGCATTCGCGTAACAGGCAGGCTCCTCGTGGAGTGCAATGTAAAGCAGATGGTTAGAGCGTTGGACTAGTTAACCGTAAGGTTGCAAGATTGAATCCCCAAGCTGACAAGGTAAAAATCTGTCGTTCTGCCCCTTAACAAGGCAGTTAACCCACCGTTCCTAGGCCGTCATTGAAAATAAGAATGTGTTCTTAACTGACTTGCCTTAAAAAATATTATATCATTTTTGATTTTTTTTTATCGGCAAATCGGTGGCCAAAAATACCGATTACCGATTGTTATGAAAACTTGAAATCGTCCCTAATTAATCGGCCATTCCGATTAATTGGTCAACCTCTACTGCATGCTGCTCTCGCTCGTCTCGCTCACCTGACTCAGCCAATAACTGTAGTGCTCTCTCAACACACATACATACACCCCTCTGGCTCTCCCCACTACTCAATCACTCAGCAACAGCCTGTCTCACTGCCTGACAGTCAGGAGCAGGTCACAATGAAATATATATGTTTTAAGAGAAATGCTATGGCGGTTGCGGTGCAACTGTGAAATAGCCCAAAAACCTGCAACCCGTGAACAGTACATTTTCACCCACAACATCGTTTTCAAAGTAGCCCAATTTGGCCAGAAAACTGCGAACATGATGAGAAGTGATTGGGTGAAATATGAAGAGAGTGAACAGTGGCTGGTGTTTTCCAAGGCAGTTGTTGTTAGGTAACAGTTTCCTTTCCTGGTCCCTCCATGGCTAAAGCCAGTGTGAGAAACATGCTAATAAACATTTGTGCTTTGAAACTAAATAAATACTGCACCCACAGCACGCTAGACAGAGCAAGGAAAGTGTACTTCAAAACGTGATTCATTTTTATTGGAATATGCAGCTGTTGTTGGTAAGTAATGCACCGGCTAGCTTCTGACATTTACTAACTGCATCTATAAAGACAGCAGTTGATAGGTTCCTAAAACAGCTCTATCAATTGATTGGTAGATGCTATTGTAACGAGCATCGTTGTCACATCCTGACCATAGTAAGTTGTTATTTTCTATGGTAGAGTAGGTCAGGGCGTGACAGGGGGGTGTTTGTCTGTTTTTGTATTTCTATGTTCAGTTTCTAGTTTTGTATTTCTATGTTGGTGTTGTTTGGGTTGATCTCCAATTGGAGGCAGCTGATCCTCGTTACCTCTAATTGGAGGTCATATTTATGTTGATGTTTGTCCCACCTGTGTTTGTGGGTGATTCATTTTGAGTAGTGTGTTTTCCTCTCCGCGTCACGGTTTGTTGTTTTCGTTATTTCAAGTTTTGGTGTTTTGCATTACGTTTCATGGTTAACTAAAATATGTGGAACTACGAACACGCTGCGCTTTGGTCCGATCATTCAGACAGCCGTCACAGAATCACCCACCAAAAAAGGACCAAGTAGCGTGCCCAGAAGGAGCAGGGATCCTGGGCCAGGGAAAGGAGAGAATGGAGGACGTCCTGGACATGGGAGGAGGTAATGGCAGGGGACAAGACCCTGCCATGGAATCAGGTGGAGACAGCGAGGGAGGAACGGTGACATTACGAGGAGCTAGCCCAACGAAGGAAGCACGAGAGGCATCCCCCGCACACGGGAAGTTTGGCAGAGTCAGGATGGAGACCTGAGCCAACTCCCCGTGCTTACCGTGGGGAGCGAGTGACGGGGAAAGCACCGTGTTATGCGGTGATGCGCACTGTGTCGTCAGGGCACACTCACAGGCCGGTGCGATCTGTGCCCGCGCCTTGCATTAGTCGAGCTAGGTTGAGCATCCAGCCAGAACGGGTTGTGCCAGCTCTACGCTCGAGCTCTCCAGTGCGCCTCCACGGCCCAGTATATCCTGTTCCTGCTCCCCGCACTCGCCCTGAGGTGCGTGTTACTAGTCTGGCGCCTCCTATGCCAGCCCCACGCATCAGGCCTCCCCAGTCCGGAGCCTCCAGCGACGCTCCTCAGTCCGGAGCATCCAGCAACGCTCACAAGTACGGAGCCTCAAACGACGCTCCTCAGCCCGGAGCCTCCAGCGACGCTCCTCAGCTCGGAGCCTCCAGCGACGCTCCTCAGCCCGGAGCCTCTAGCGACGCTCATCAGTACGGAGCCTCCAGCGACGCTCATCAGTACGGAGCCTCCAGCGACGCTCATCAGTACGGAGCCTCCAGCGACGCTCATCAGTACGGAGCCTCCAGCGACGCTCCCCAGTCCGGAGCCTCCAGCGACGCTCCCCAGTCCGGAGCCTCCAGCGGCGGTCTGCAGCCCGGAGCCTTCAGCGGCGGTCTGCAGCCCGGAGCCTTCAGCGGCGGTCTGCTTCCCGGAGCCTTCAGCGGCGGCCTGCATCCGGGAGCCTTCAGCGGCGGCCTGCATCCGAGAGCCTTCAGCGGCGGCCTGCATCCGAGAGCCTTCAGCGGCGGCCTGCAGCCCAGAGCCTTCAGCGGCGGCCTGCAGCCCAGAGCCTTCAGCGGCGGCCTGCAGCCCAGAGCCTTCAGCGGCGGTCTGCAGCCCAGAGGACCGGCTGCCTCCAATTGGAGATCAACCCAAAAAACAACAACATAGAAATAGAAACCTAGAATATAACATAGAAATAGAAAACATAGAAAACCACCCAAAAACACCCCCTGTCACGCCCTGACCTACTCTACTATAGAAAATGACATCTTACAAGGGTCAGGACGTGACAGCTATTCCTAATCCGTTGCCAGATTTGAATAGCAGAGAAGTAGCCGAAGACGTCACACCCTCTAACTTTTTGTCTAAAGTTGTACAAATTTCAGATGTTTATAAAAATGTTACAGAAAATGTTGTTGAATCGGTTACTAAAACAACTTTTCAGAATAAGATATTTTTGTTCCGCGTTCAGATTTGAAAAGCAGAGAAGTAGAGGAAGATTTCATATGCTCTAACTTTTTGTAATAGTTGTTGACCGAGTGTATAAATTAGATGATTTGTGTAAAAAGTTGCATCGTTTCATTTACAGTGAATGGAAAGTTGGATTAGAGGATGTCAAAATGGGGCCTTTAGAATGTTGAGGAAATTGCCATGAAAGTGGATGGAAGACAAAAAATTATAAAATGTATAAAAAAGTATCAAATATATTTAAAAAAAAAAAGGTTGTCTACACGTTGTAATGTGTCCATGTCACGTCCTGGCCAGTATATAAGGTTAATTGTTTTGTAGTTTGGTCAGGGCGTGACAGAGGGTATTTGTTTTATGTGGTTCAGGGTGGTGTGTTTGTTCAAAGGGGGTGTTTGATTTAGTATTTCCGGGGTTTTGGTTTATAGTCTATGTTTATGTATTTCTATGTCTAGTCTGGTGAGTGTGTTTCTATGTTGGTTAATTGGGGTTGGGACTCTCAGTTGAAGGCAGGTGTTGTCTATCTGCCTTTGATTGAGAGTCCCATATATAAGGGTGTGTTTGTGTTTGTGATTGGTGGGTGATTGTTCTGTGTTCAGCCCTAGGCTTTGCCAGACTGTTTTGTTGTTCGTTCGTTTTTCATGTTTTGTTGTTTTGGAGTGTTCTTTTGATAGTTAAATAAAAGTCAAAATGAGCATACACGTACCTGCTGCATTTTGGTCCTCTTTCACCGACGACAACCGTGACAGTCCACTGTGTTTCTAGCTTGAACAGTGCTAAATAATAATAACAAAAAGTCTGAAGTACGACGAAGATTTAAAGTCTGGACTTTTGCTTCGCAAGTCCCACCTAAAAATGCTGATCCACCCAGCTTCACATTTCCATAAACTGAACATACATTACTCGCTGTCTCACCTCTCCATAGGAAATGGCTAAACATACCCCCCCCCCCCCCCCCCGCTGTATTTAAGGAGTCTTAACAAACATCACTATGTTAACTGCCTTTCTACAATGGTTGCCCACTTCTACTCTCATGGAGCAGCAATTGAACAATTGTATTTAGCATGTACAGTGCCTAGTGAAAGTCTTCACACCCCTTGCACAGTTTGCTAAATGTTCTGCCTTAAAATTACTACACAATTTCAATGTAAAGGAAAATTATAGAAAATGTTCTTAATTAATTAGAACACAAAACAAAGATGCCTTGATTGCATATGTCTTCACACACCATAGTTAATACTTGGTGGAAGAACTTTTGACAGCCATTACAACAGTGAGAGGAACATTGGTGTAAAGTTGGTAGGATCTCATTCAAAATGATTCACAGCTGTAATGGCTGCCAATGGTGGTTGCACCAAGTATTAACTATAGAGTGTGAAGACAAATGCAATCAAGACTGTTTTTTTATTGGTATTAATTGGAAAATGATCTATAATTCTTCTTTCACTCTGAAAATGTGGGATAGGCTGTGTAGATCAGTAGGAAAACAATATAACGTGGAATTGAATTAAGGCAGAAAAATGTGAAATGTGTACAAGGGGTGTCTACACTTTCACTAGGCACTGTACTTATACTCTCTATTTTTCTCTGTTGTTTCTACCCCATGGTCTCTCTTAGTATCTGACAACAGTCATTCCATATGAGAAGAAAGGAGGTCCTCCATCGGTGGAAGATCTTCAGATCCTTACCCAAAGTAAGTGGCACCTTAGTAAGTGGCACCTCTCAGGTGCAGAGCATTTATCCTCCACCCATCAAATGAATCTTGAATAAATACAAACATTTTGTGCTAGTTCAAGTACAGGGTACAGTTGTTTATCTAGTGTTATAGATGGTTGACATCCCGTGGTCAAATACATTCCTGGAATAAATATAATTTTCTGATTGGTTTGCGTTTCTGTTGCAGTCCTGCAAGCTATGAGAGACGACAGTGACAAGGTGCCCAGGCTTCTGACAGACTACATTCTCAAAGGTGAGTACACTCAGCCTCTCCCTATGTACATTTGAACATTAGTAGGCTATATTACAGGGATTTATGTGTTATTGGCGTACAGTTGTCTCTGCATTTTTTTGTAGAATTCAAGAGCATAACGGTTATTGATAACTCATGATTTTCATTAGGCTATTTTAAGCTAGGCTTTTCTACTGTTTAAGTTGTTGTGCCTTTTCTTTTGTGTGTATGGTACAGGGCAATTTACTGTTGAGTGATCTCCTTTTTCACTCTGGCACCCAGAGTGGCCAGTGAGCTTTAGTGTACTGTAACCGTACCCTGCCCTTGTGTCCTGTCACTGCCCCCACCCCCTCACTGTCACACTGCTGCTGTTTAGGGTATGGTAGACCCCATTGGCGCTCCCGTTGGTGTCACAAAGTTATCCCTGACCCATGACCTTGCTTTGCGTAACCCTTCACATCTTCAAGTGATCCCAAATGGACCTGATGGGTTCCCCTGAAACGCTCCCTGGGAATCATTGCTCTTACAACCATTGGAACCTATTTCTCTTTCTGGGCTCACTGAATACTAAATGGCTGTATTGGCATATTGTGTATTTTTGCCGTTGCTGTTTCAAGTGTGTTTGGATTCCTTGAGACTGTTTTCCTGATCAAACCTAGATAGATACAGGTACTTGGTTACTTTATTTCTCCAGTTTTACTATTTCATTCCTTTTTCTCCAACCAAGCCTGTTCTATTTCTTACTTTGTATTTTCCAGTAGTTGCCTAACTGGCATTCACACATAGTCTCAGCCATACTCATTAATATGTGTTTCCACAGTGCTTTGCCCAACAGAGACTGGAAGGACAATATGGACATTTTGGAAACGAGGTGAGGGATCTGGGTTCAGTGTCAACAAGCAAAATGAAGAGGACTCAGTCAGTGTATAAAAAATAAAAACATAAGCACACTTAATTTATTCTTTATGAGGCATGGTATTTTACCTCAAGTTGCTCCTTTTTGTGTAACACCCATAGATGTTTTATACCTCGTTCAGTTTTATTTTCTCTGTGTAGAGCATGGTGATTTCACAAACCTTGTGTATTTTACAACTTCAAGTATTGTTTTATTGTTTTTACTTTAAGTGCAGTGTAAAATACAGTACTCAAAGTCATAAGAAAGATACTCATACATTCTAGTGTAGCATCTACTGTATGTGGCTGATTTCAACAGCCTTTTGGACGATAGGGGGCCTTACTTTTTTGGCCCTGAAGTAAGATCGAAGCTACTCATATCCAAAGGATTGTGTTTTAATTTGATTAACCTAATCTGAAGGTCTCAGAAACGACTGAGCACTTGTAATATCAGGGATATGAAACATTTTAGGTTTGTTTAAAAGTGCTTAAATACATTTCATTAATAAAATAAACCTTGAACTAACTTGGCCTCCCTAAAAGCACTGCACATATATTTTTTTAGTCATAGCTAAATACTGTAGTAGTACCATTGTTGTCATACTTAGAAGGAATTGCAAAGGTAATGTGAACAGAACTGTAATTTATTACAGAGCACTGATGTGACTACTAGCTATGCATTTGAGTAAATAATGACTCACTGAAGCCCTGAATCAGAGGCACCATGCAGCCCAGACCTGGCCAGTCTATGAAGGCTGTGCACACAAGCTGGGCGTTATTATATTTCTATACACAAGAAATGAAGATGCCTTTGTATTTGCACATTTTTTTGTACATTTGTAAATGACTTATTTTTAACCAAATGCTATTATACTGAGCTACTTATCTGCTAAAAGTATAAAGTCAAATGTAAACCCAATTTAATCTGTTTTTGTTTCATTACTGAGTCAACTCGCTTTTTTTCTCTCCTTGCTCATACAGCATACTCCAGCTGTCCGTCAATGATAATGATATGGAACAACATAGACAACTTATTTAGTTATGCAACCCTGCATTTAACAGGCAGCCATGCTCTTTCAATGCCACTTTACTCTAATCCTCATTGGAAATCATGAAGCTAGTGTTATATTGAACACAAAACATAGACAAATAACTCATTTTTCCAACTCCAACTAGGAGAAAAACATTAGAAAGAGGACCAACGTATATGGATCCAATGGTTTGTGCAAATGTGAGAGAGATGGCTCCTTCAGTACCAGTGTCTTTCACTTCACCAGTAGGTCTATAGATACTTGAGGATAAGAGTAACTCACACGTGCGTATAATACTAAATCCATATTAAATCCAAATGGAGTTACATTTCAAGATAGGAAACTAATATTGATATCTGATATGATCCAATTCTCATCATGGACACACAAGGTAAACTGAGAAACTCATTCACTATTGCTAAATGGATGTAACGTTCGTCGTTATAGAGGGACCAAGGCGCAGCGGAGGTTTGGTTCATCATTTTTATTAGAACGGTGAACCAGCAAAACAATAAACGATACCACGAACGAACAGCTTCACAGGCTACGAATAGCAATGCAAATACAATTCCCCACGAACAGCGTGGGGGAAAATGAACTTAAATGAGATCCCAATCAGAGACAACTAGCGACAGCTGTCTCTGATTGGGAAGACAGAAACCAACATAGAAATACTCCCCAATAGAGCCAACACAAGGCTCCAACGCAAAACAGAAAACAAACACAGGAAAACCACCCAACATAAACCACCCTGACCCAAAACACCTGAGTTCACCCGGTCAGGGCGTGACAGTACCCCCCCCCTCAACGGTGCGTACTCCCGGCGCACCAAACTTAAGTCTATTAGGGGGGGGAATCCGGGTGGGCGCCTCACCCTCGGTGGAGGCTCTGGCCCCGGGCGTGTTCTCCCCCCCGCCTCCACCTTAGCCCTACCCCTCTGGCCCGGACTGGACCACTGTGGAGCGGCATGCCCAGGCTCTGGAGCGGAGCCGTCGCCCGGAACAGGATTGGGCACCGGTGGACCGGACCCGGGCCGTGCCGGACTGGGAACACGCACCACTGGTTTGGTGCGGGCAGCAGGGACGGGCCGGACAGGACTGGGGACACGCACCACTGACTTGGTGCGGGGAGCAGGGACGGGCCGGACAGGACTGGGGACACGCACCACTAACCTGGTGCGGGGAGCAGGAACGGGCCGGACAGGACTGGGAACACGCACCTCTGACTTGGTGCGGGGAGCAGGAACGGGCCGGACAGGACTGGGGACACGCACCACTAACCTGGTGCGGGGAGCAGGGACGGGCCGGACAGGACTGGGGACACGCACCACTAACCTGGTGCGGGGAGCAGGGACGGGCCGGACAGGACTGGGGACACGCACCACTAACCTGGTGCAGGGAGCAGGGACGGGCCGGACAGGACTGGGGACACGCACCACTGACTTGGTGCGGGGAGCAGGGACGGGCCGGACAGGACTGGGGACACGCACCACTAACCTGGTGCGGGGAGCAGGAACGGGCCGGACAGGACTGGGGACACGCACCACTAACCTGGTGCGGGGAGCAGGAACGGGCCGGACAGGACTGGGAACACGCACCTCTGACTTGGTGCGGGGAGCAGGAACGGGCCGGACAGGACTGGGGACACGCACCACTAACCTGGTGCGGGGAGCAGGGACGGGCCAGACAGGACTGTGAACACGTACTGGTGCCCTGAAGCGTGGAGCCGGTTTAGCCACTCGTCCTGGCTGGATGCCCATCCTAGCACGGCATGTGCTGGGCATGTCCACCGGACGTACCGGGCTGTGCGGGCGCACTGGCGACACACCGCGCAACTCCGCTTCCCGTGGCCTGGAGCGGGGAGCAGGGACGGGCCGGACAGGACTGTGGACACGCACCGTGGGCTTGGTGCGGGGAGCAGGAACGGGCCAGACAGGACTGTGAACACGTATAGGTGACCTGTAGCGTGGAGCTGGTTTAGCCACTCGTCCCGGCTGGATTCCCATCTTAGCACGGCATGTGCTGGGTCTGTCCACCGGACGCACTGGGCTGTGCGGGCGCACTGGCGACACAGCGCGCAACTCCGCATACCAGGGCTCCTCCTCCAGATCTTCCCTCTGCAGGTCCTCAATCAACTGCCTCATCCTCGTCTCTTCCTCCGCCGTCATCCCCCACGAGAGCAGTGGTCTGGGCTCTTCCTCTGCCCTACCGGACCACCCCATTAGCCCCCCCCCAAAATTTTCTTGGGGCTGTTTTCCGGGCCTCCTCGACCGCCGCCTGCGACTCCGTCTACCGGCTGGCTTTTCCTCCTCGACCTGGGAGTCCGTCCGCCAGGGTCCTTTCCCCGACATGATCTCCTCCCAGGTCCAGAACTCCTTTCCCTCGCGAGCCCATCTCTCGCGCTCCTTTTCCTCCCGCTGCTTGGTCCTGGTTCGGTGGGGAATTCTGTAACGTTCGTCGTTATAGAGGGACCAAGGCGCAGCGGAGGTTTGGTTCATCATCATTTTTATTAGAACGGTGAACCAGCAAAACGATACCACGAACGAACAGCTTCACAGGCTACGAATAGCAATGCAAATACAATTCCCCACGAACAGCGTGGGGGAAAATGAACTTAAATGAGATCCCAATCAGAGACAACTAGCGACAGCTGTCTCTGATTGGGAAGACAGAAACCAACATAGAAATACTCCCCAATAGAGCCAACACAAGGCTCCAACGCAAAACAGAAAACAAACACAGGAAAACCACCCAACATAAACCACCCTGACCCAAAACACCTGAGTTCACCCGGTCAGGGCGTGACAATGGAGTATATGAATGGAGACATGTCATGACAGAATATCTCATGTTAAATAGAGGCCTCATCTGCAAAAAGGATATGAAGAATTTCATACCAAATTGATATACAGCTGAAGTCGGAAGTTTACATACACTTAGGTTGGAGTCATTAAAACTTGTTTTTCAACCACTCCACACATTTCTTGTTAACAAACTATAGTTTTGGGAAGTCGGTTAGGACATCTACTTCGTGCATGACACAAGTAATTTGTCCAACAATTGTTTACAGACAGATTATTTCACTTATAATTCACTGTATCACAATTCCAGTAGGTCAGAAGTTTACATACAGTAAGTTGACTGTGCCTTTAAACAGCTTGGAAAATTCCAGAAAATGATGTCATGGCTTTAGAAGCTTCTGATAGGCTAATTGACATTATTTGAGTCAATTGGAGGTGGACCTGTGGATGTATTTCAAGGCCTACCTTCAAACTCGGTGCCTCTTTGCTTGACATCATGGGAAAATCAAAAGAAATCAGCCAAGATCTCAGAAAAGAAATTGGAGCCCTCCACAAGTCTGGTTCACCCTTGGGAGCAATTTCCAAACGCCTGAAGGTACCACATTTATCTGTTCAAACAATAGTACACAAGTATAAACACCATGGGACCACGCAGCCGTCATACCGCTCAGGAAGAAGATGCGTTATGTCTCCTAGAGATAAATGTACTTTGGTGCGAAAAGTGCAAATCAATCCCAGAACAACAGCAAAGGACATTGTGAAGATGCTGGAGGAAACAGGTATATCCACAGTAAAACGAGTCCTATATTGACATAACCTGAAAGGCCACTCAGCAAGGAAGATGCCAATGCTCCAAAACCACCATAAAAAATGCCAGACTACGTTTTGCAACTGCACATGGGGACAAAGATCGTACTTTTTGGAGAAATGTCCTCTGGTCTGATGAAACAAAAATTGAACTGTTTGGCCATAATGACCATCGTTATGTTTGGAGGAAAAAGGGGGAGGCTTACAAGCCGAAGAACACCATCCCAACTGTGAAGTACGGGGGTGGCAGCATCATGTTGTTGGGGTGCTTTGCTGCAGGAGGGACTGGTGCACTTCACAAAATAGATGGCATCATGAGGATGGAAAATTAGGTGGATATATTGAAGCAACATCTCAAGACATCAGTCAGGAAATTAAAGCTTGGTCGCAAATGGGTCTTCCAAATGGACAATGACCCCAAGCATATTTCCAAAGGTGTGGCAAAATGGCTTAAGGACAACACAGTCAAGGTATTGGAGTGGCCATCACAAAGCCCTGACCTCAATCCTATAGAACATTTGTGGGCAGAACTGAAAAAGCGTGGGTGAGCAAGGAGGCCTACAAACCTGACTCAGTTACACCAGCTCTGTCAGGAGGAATGGGCTACAATTCACCCAACTTATTGTGGGAAGCTTATGGAAGGCTACCCGAAACGTTAGACCCAAGTTAAACAATTTAAAGGCAATGCTACCAAATACAGGGAATGTGATGAAAGAAATAAACGCTGAAATAAATCATTCTCTCTACTATCATTCTGACATTTCACATTCTTAAAATAAAGTGGTGATCCTAACTGAGCTAAGACAGGGAATTTTTACTAGGATTAAATGTCAAATTGTGAAAAGATGAGTTGAAAAGTATTTGGCTAAGGTGTATGTGAACTTCCGACTTTAACTGTATATCCTTTTTCAGGCATGTTGGTAAATTAACTTTTATTGTTTAAAGAAATTAAAAGAAATTGGTGTGTTTTTCACTATCTAATCATGGCATGGGTTTGTTCAATGACAGACATGTACTTGTTTAAAATCTGTCACTTGATTGTTTCATTTCAGAGAGACAAATAGTCATGTTTTTTTGACAAAACGCTATATATCTGCCTCACTCAGAGAAATAAGTAGTACTGCTAGGTTTTACCGAATCAAATGTAACAAATAACTACATTTGTAGTTACGCTCGTAACTCTCTCTCCATCTCTCCCTCGATCTCTGTCTAACTTTTTTTCCTGTTTCCTGTTCCTGTTTCCTGTTTCCTGCTTCCGGTCACAACTTGCAGACTTGTTTACGCTGTTGTGCGTTTTTACTTTGCTACCTGACGGTTTTTACTTTTTCATTACCGTATATTTTTACTTTTTCCCTCACTCAACTTTTTTTTTCATTCAACTTTCCTACCCCGGAGGTTTTATCTGGACATGGTTCGTCAGGACTTCAAACAGCCGAAGCTAAGTAACATTAACATGATGCCTTCTAATTGCAGTCGTTGTACTCATAATATACAGGAGAACGATCGCCTTACGGCAAGGATAGCTGTGCTGCAAGCCCAGCTTCAGACGCAATCGTTAGGCAAGGGTCATTTCAGTGTAGGAAAGGATGAAACAGCGTCTGTGCCACCAGCAAGTACAGATAGTAACGTTAGTATAAACCCCCTCGCACGGTCCCCGCAGCCGGACATCTTTCTCATGGCTTCTGGAGGGAAACGCTGTAGGAATGCTCAACCGGTGTCGCTTATTCAGCCGACAGAAACTTTCAACCGGTTCTCCCCGTTAAGCGAGTCGGAGTCGGAGGCCGAGACTTCTCTGGTCTCTGCTCCTCCCGCTGTGGGGTCTGAGACGCCGACGGCTCCCACCATTAGCTCTGACAAATTGAAAACCCTAGTCATTGGCGACTCCATTACCCGCAGTATTAGACTTAAAACTAATCATCCAGCGATCATACACTGTTTACCAGGGGGCAGGGCTACCGACGTTAAGGCTAATCTAAAGACGGTGCTGGCTAAAGCTAAAACTGGCGAGTGTAGAGAGTATAGAGATATTGTTATCCACGTCGGCACCAACGATGTTAGGATGAAACAGTCAGAGGTCACCAAGCGCAATATAGCTTCAGCGTGTAAATCAGCTAGAAAGATGTGTCGGCATCGAGTAATTGTCTCTGGCCCCCTCCCAGTTAGGGGGAGTGATGAGCTCTACAGCAGAGTCTCACAACTCAATCGCTGGATGAAAACTGTTTTCTGCCCCTCCCAAAAGATAGAATTTGTAGATAACTGGCCCTCTTTCTGGGATTCACCCACAAACAGGACCAAGCCTGGCCTGCTGAGGAGTGACGGACTCCATCCTAGCTGGAGGGGTGCTCTCATCTTATCTACGAACATAGACAGGGCTCTAACTCCTCTAGCTCCACAATGAAATAGGGTGCAGGCCAGGCAACAGGCTGTTAGCCAGCCTGCCAGCTTAGTGGAGTCTGCCACTAGCACAGTTAGCGTAGTCAGCTCAGCTTTCCCCATTGAGACCGTGTCTGTGCCTCGATCTTGGTTGGGCAAAATTAAAAATGGCGGTGTTCGCTTCAGTAATCTTACTAGTATAAAGACCTCCTCCATTCCTGCCATTATTGAAAGAGATTGTGATACTTCACATCTCAAAATTGGGTTACTTAATGTTAGATCCCTCACTTCCAAGGCAGTTATAGTCAATGAACTAATCACTGATCATAATCTTGATGTGATTGGCCTGACTGAAACATGGCTTAAGCCTGATGAATTTACTGTGTTAAATGAGGCCTCACCCCCTGGTTACACTAGTGACCAAACCCCCCGTGCATCCGGCAAAGGCGGAGGTGTTGCTAACATTTACGATAGCAAATTTCAATTTACAAAAAAAAAAACAATGCCGTTTTCGTCTTTTGAGCTTCTAGTCATGAAATCTATGCAGCCTACTCAATCACTTTTTATAGCTACTGTTTACAGGCCTCCTGGGCCATATGCAGTGTTCCTTACTGAGTTCCCTGAATTCCTATCGGATCTTGTAGTCATAGCAGATAATATTCTAATTTTTGGTGAATTTAACATTCACATGGAAAAGTCCACAGACCCACTCCAAAAGGCTTTCGGAGCCATCATCGACTCAGTGGGTTTTGTCCAACATGTTTCTGGACCTACTCACTGCCACAGTCATACTCTGGACCTAGTTTTGTCCCATGGAATAAATGTTGTGGATCTTAATGTTTTTCCTCATAATCCTGGATTATCGGACCACCATTTTATTGCGTTTACAATTGCAACAAATAATCTGCTCAGACCCCAACCAAGGAAGATTAAAAGTCGTGCTATAAATTCTCAGACAACCCAAAGATTCCTTGATGCCCTTCCAGACTCCCTCTGCCTACCCAAGGACGTCAGAGGACAAGAATCAGTTAACCACCTAACCGAGGAACTCAATTCAACCTTGCGCAATACCCTAGATGCAGTTGCACCCCTAAAAATTAAAAACATCTGTCATAAGAAACTAGCTCCCTGGTATACAGAAAATACACGAGCTCTGAAGCAAGCTTCCAGAAAATTGGAACGGAAATGGCGCCACACTAAACTGGAAGTCTTCCGACTAGCTTGGAAAGACAGTACCGTGCAGTATCGAAGAGCCCTCACTGCTGCACGATCATCCTATTTTTCCAACTTAATTGAGGAAAATAAGAACAATCCGAAATTTCTTTTTGACACTGTCGCAAAGCTAACTAAAAAGCAGCATTCGCAAATGGAGGATGGCTTTCACTTCAGCAGTAATAAATTTATGAACTTTTTTGAGGAAAAGATCATGATCATTAGAAAGCAAATTACGGACTCCTCTTTAAATCTGGGTATTCCTCCAGGGCTTCATTGTCCAGAGTCTGCACAACTCTGCCAGGACCTTGGCTCAAGGGAGATACTAAAGTGTTTTAGTACTATATCTCTTGACACAATGATGAAAATAATCATGGCCTCCAAACCCTCAAGCTGCATACTGGACCCTATTCCAACTAAACTACTGAAAGAGCTGCTTCCTGTGCTTGGCCCTCCTATGTTGAACATAATAAACGGCTCTCTATCCACCGGATGTGTACCAAGCTCACTAAAAGTGGCAGTAATAAAGCCTCTCTTGAAAAAGCCGAATCTTGACCCAGAAATTATAAAAAACTATCGGCCTATATCGAATCTTCCATTCCTCTCAAAAATTTTTGAAAAAGTTGTTGCGCAGCAACTCACTGCCTTCCTGAAGACAAACAATGTATACGAAACGCTTCAGTCTGGTTTTAGACCCCATCATAGCACTGAGACTGCACTTGTGAAGGTGGTAAATGACCTTTTAATGACGTCAGACCGAGGCTCTGCATCTGTCCTCATGCTCCTAGATCTTAGTGCCGCTTTTGATACCATCGATCACCACATTCTTTTGGAGAGATTGGAAACCCAAATTGGTCTACATGGACAAGTTCTGGCCTGGTTTAGATCTTATCTGTCGGAAAGATATCAGTTTGTCTCTGTGAATGGTTCGTCCTCTGACAAATCAATTGTAAATTTCGGTGTTCCTCAAGGTTCCGTTCTAGGACCACTATTGTTTTCACTATATATTTTACCTCTTGGGGATGTCATTCGAAAACATAATGTTAAATTTCACTGCTATGCGGACGACACACAGCTGTACATTTCAATGAAACATGGTGAAGCCCCAAAATTGCTCTCGCTAGAAGCCTGTGTTTCAGACATAAGGAAGTGGATGGCTGCAAATTTTCTACTTTTAAACTCGGACAAAACAGAGATGCTTGTCCTAGGTCCCAAGAAACAAAGAGATCTTCTGTTGAATCTGACAATTAATCTGGATGGTTGTACAGTCGTCTCAAATAAAACTGTGAAGGACCTCGGCGTTACTCTGGACCCTGATCTCTCTTTTGAAGAACATATCAAGACTGCTTCAAGGACAGCTTTTTTCCATCTACGAAACATTGCAAAAATCAGAAACTTTCTGTCCAAAAATGACGCAGAAAAATTAATCCATGCTTTTGTTACTTCTAGGCTCGACTACTGCAATGCTCTACTTTCCGGCTACCCGGATAAAGCACTAAACAAACTTCAGTTAGTGCTAAATACGGCTGCTAGAATCCTGACTAGAACCAAAAAATTTGATCATATTACTCCAGTGCTAGCTTCCCTACACTGGCTTCCTGTTAAGGCAAGGGCTGATTTCAAGGTTTTACTGCTAACCTACAAAGCATTACATGGGCTTGCTCCTACCTATCTTTCCGATTTGGTCCTGCCGTACATACCTACACGTACGCTACGGTCACAAGACGCAGGCCTCCTAATTGTCCCTAGAATTTCTAAGCAAACGGCTGGAGGTAGGGCTTTCTCCTATAGAGCTCCATTTTTATGGAATGGTCTGCCTACCCATGTGAGAGACGCAGACTCAGTCTCAACCTTTAAGTCTTTACTGAAGACTTATCTCTTCAGTAGGTCCTATGATTAAGTATAGTCTGGCCCAGGAGTGTGAAGGTGAACGGAAAGGCTGGAGCAACGAACCGCCCTTGCTGTCTCTGCCTTGTCGGTTCCCCTCTTCCCACTGGGATTCTCTGCCTCTAACCCTTTTACAGGGGCTGAGTCACTGACTTACTGGTGTTCTTCCATGCCGTCCATGGGAGGGGTGCGTCACTTGAGTAGGTTGAGCCACTGACGTGGTCTTCCTGTCTGGGTTGGCGCCCCCCCCTTGGGTTGTGCCGTGGCGGACATCTTTGTGGGCTATACTCGGCCTTGTCTTCGGACGGTAAGTTGGTGGTTGTAGATATCCCTCTAGTGGTGTGGGGGGCTGTGCTTTGGCAAAGTGGGTGGGGTTATATCCTGCCTGTTTGGCCCTGTCCGGGGGTATCATCGGATGGGGCCACAGTGTCTTCTGATCCCTCCTGTCTCAGCCTCCAGTATTTATGCTGCAGTAGTTTATGTGTCGGGGGGCTAGGGTCAGTCTGTTACATCTGGAGTATTCTCTTGTCTTATCCGGTGTCCTGTGTGAATGTAAATATGCTCTCTCTAATTCTCTCTTTCTTTCTTTCTTTCTTTCTTTCTCTCGGAGGACCTGAGCCCTAGGACTACCTGGCATGATGACTCCTTGCTGTCCCCAGTCCACCTGGCCATGCTGCTGCTCCAGTTTCAACTGTTCTGCCTGCGGCTACGGAACCCTGACCTGTTCACCGGACGTGCTTGTTGCACCCTCGACAATTACTATGATTATTATTATTTGACCATGCTGGTCATTTACGAACATTTTAACATCTTGACTATGTTCTGTTATAATATCCACCCGGCACAGCCAGAAGAGGACTGGCCACCCCTCATAGCCTGGTTCCTCTCTAGGTTTCTTCCTAGGTTTTTGGCCTTTCTCAGGAGTTTTTCCTAGGGAGTTTTTCCCAGCCACCGTGCTTCTTTCACATGCATTGCTTGCTGTTTGGGGTTTTAGGCTGGGTTTCTGTACAGCACTTTGAGATTTCAGCTGATGTACGAAGGGCTATATAAATAAATTTGATTTGATTTGATTTGATTTTGTAATAAAATAATGTAAAAATGATACATTTGTGGCAGCTACACTACATATACAAAAGTATGCGGACACCCATTGAAATTAGTGGACTTAGCTATTTCAGCCACACTCATTGCTGACAGGTGTATTAAATCGAGCACACAGCCATGCAATCTTCATAGACAAACATTGGCAGTAGAATGGCCTTACTAAAGAGCTCAGTGACTTTCAACGTGGCACCATCATAGGATGCCACTTTTCCAATAAGTCAGTTCATCAAATTTCTGCCCTGCTGGAGCTGCCCCGGTCAACTGTATGCTGTTATTGTGAAGTGGAAACGTCTAGGAGCAACAACGGCTCAGCCGCGAAGTGGTAGGCCACACAAGTGCTGAAGCACGCAGTGCGTAAAAATCATCTGTCCTCGGTTGCAACACTCACTACCAAGTTCCAAACTGCCTCTGGAAGCAACGTCGGCACAATAACTGTTCATCAGGAGCTTCATAAAATGGGTTTCCATGGTCGAGCAGCCACATACAAGCCTAAAATCACCATGTGCAATGCCAAGTGGTGTAAAGCTCGCCGCCACTGGACTCTGGAGCATTGGAAACACTATCTGGTGTGATGAATCCTGTCATCTGGCAGTCCGACAAACAAACCTGGGTTTGGCGGATGCCAGGAGAACACTACCTGCCCAAATACATAGTGCCAACTGTAAAGTTTGGTGGAGGAGAAATAATGGCCTGGGGCTGTTTGTCATGGTTCGGGCTAGGCCCCTTAGTTCCAGTGGAAGGAAATCTTAACACTACAGCATACGATGACATTCTAGACGATTCTGTGCTTCCAACTTTGTGGCAGTTTTGGGAATGCCCTTTCCTGTTTCAGCATGACAATGCCCCCATGCACAAAGCAAGGTCCATACAGAAATGGTTTGTTGAGATCAGTATGGAAGAACTTGACTGGCCTGCACAGAGCCCTGACCTCAACGCCTTCAAACGCCTTTGGGATGAATTGGAACCCCAACTGCGATCAGTGCCCAATCTCACTAATGTTCTAGTGGCTGAATGGAAGCAAGTCCCCGCAGCAATGTTCCAACATCTAGTGGAAAGCCTTCCCAGAAGAGTGGAGGCTGTTATAGCAACAAAGGGGGACCAACTCCGTATTAACTCCATGATTTTGGAATGAAATGTTCAACAAGAAGGTGTCCACATACTTTTGGTCATGTACTGTATATACAATACCAGTCAAAAGTTTGGACACGCCGGCCTCCCGAGTGGCGCAGTGGTCTAAGGCATTGCATCGCAGTGCTAGCTGTGCCACTAGACATCCTGGTTCGAGTCCAGGCTCTGTCACAGCGGGCCCTGACCGGGAGACCCATGGGGCGGCACACAATTGGCCCAATTGGCGTCGTCCGGGTTAGGGGAGGTTTTGGCCGGCAGGGATGTCCTTGTCCCATCGTGCTCTAGCGACTCCTGTGGCGGGCCGGGCGCATGCACGCTGACACGGTCACCAGGTGTACGGTGTTTCCTCCAACACATTGGTGTGGCTGGCTACCAGGTTAAGCGGGCATTGTGTTATGAAGCAGTGTGGCTTGGTTGGGTTGTGTTTCGGAGGACGCACGGCTCTCGACCTTCGCCTCTCCCAAGGCTGTAACGACGTTACAGTGATGGGACAAGACTGTAACTACCAATTGGATACCACGAAATTGGGGGAAAATGTAGAAACCAAAAAAGAGTTAAACAAATCAAAGTATATTTTATATTTGAGATTCTTCAAAGTAGCCACCCTTTGCCTTGATGACAGCTTTGCCCACTCTTGGCCTTCTCTCAACCAATGATAATAAATAATTAAATTCAGTAATATGAGATATGACATTTAGCAGATGCGCTTATCCTGGGCGACTTACAGTAAGTGCATTCATATTTAGACAGCTTGTTGAGACAACCACATATCACATTCAAATATGCAGTATACAAACATTCCATTCCACCTAAACATTGGACATACAGCGCCTTCAGAAAGTGTTTATACCCCTTGACCTATTCCACATTTTGTTGTGTTACAGCCTGAATTCAAAATGTATCAAATGTATAAAAAAATCTCACCAATCTAAACACAATACCCAATCATGACAAATGTAAAACATATTTTAAGAACTGGTGCAAATGTATTGAAAAGTGAAATACAGAACTATCTCATTTACATAAGTATTCAAACCCCTGAGTCAATACTTTGCAGAAGCACCTTTGGTAGTGATTACAGCTGAGTCTTTCTGGGTAAGTCTCTTCTGGGTAAGATATTTCCACACCTGGATTATAAAATATTTTCCCATTAGTATTTTCGAAATCCTTCAAGCTCTGTCAAATTGGTTGTTGGTCATTGCTAGACAACCATTTTCAAGTCTTGCAATAGATTTTCAAGAAGATTTAAGTCAAAACTGTAACTCAGCCACTCAGGAATATTCACTGTCTTCTTGGTAAGCAACTCCAGTGTAGATTTGAATTCATCTCCTGGTGTCTGGTGGAAAGCAGACAGAACCAGGTTCTCCTCTAGGATTTTGCCTGTGCTTAGCTCCATTCCATTTATTTTTTTGTCCTGAAAAACTCCCCAGTCATTAATGATTACAAGCATACCCATAACATGATGCAGCCACCACTATGCTTGAAAATATGGAGAGTGGTACTCAGTTTGTGTTGTATTGTATTTGGCCCTAACCTAACACTTTGTATTCTTGACAAAAAGTTACTTTAGTGCCTTGTTGCAAAAAGGATGCATGTTTTGGAATATTTTTAATCTGTACAGGCTTCATTCTTTTTACTCTGTAATTTATGTTAGTATTGTGGAGTAGGAAGGAGGAAGGACACCTGTATCTTTGTAGTGGCTGTGTGTTGATACACCATCCAAAGTGTAATTAATAACTTCACCGGCATGTAGCCTAGTGGTTCGAGCGTTGAGAAAGTAACTGAAAGGTTGCTAGATCAAATCCCCGAGCTGACAAGGTAAAAGTCTGTTGTTCTGCCCCTGAACAAGACAGTTAACCCACTGTTCCTAGGCCGTCATTGTAAATACGAATTTGTTGTTAACTGACTTGCCTTGTTAAATAAAAAAAAAATAGAAAACACGCTAAACGGGATATTCAATGTCTGCTCATTTTTTTTTACCCATCTACGAATAGGTGCCCTTCTTTGCGTGGCATCATGAAACCTCCCTCGTCTTTGTTGTTGTATCTGTGTTTCAAATTCACTGCTTGACTGAGGGACATTACAGATAATTGTTTTTGTGGGTACAGAGATGAGGTAGTCATTCAAAAAGAATGTTAAACACTATTATTGCACACAGAGTGAGTCCATGAACTTATTTAGGCTTGCCATAACAAAGAGGTTGAATGCTTATTGACTCAGCTTTTCATTTTGTATTAATTTGTAAAAATGTTGAAAAACATAATACCACTTTGGCATTATGGGGTATTGGGTGTAGGCCAGTGAAAATACATTTTAAATTCAGGCTGTAACACAACAACACTTGTAAAAAGTCAAGGGGTGTGAATACTTTCTGCAGGCACTATATAGCGTTTTGTAAAAAACTTTTTTAAACACATCTAAAATCTATGAATAAAAAATCTGAGAACAGTCAAATTTTACACACACATGAAGGTACGATAAGTAATCATTTCTGATGAAAAAACACAAATGTGAGAAAAAAAATTATATAACATTTTGGAAATAAACTCTTCTTATACTCCCCACAGTAATGAAGTGTGTGAGATATATTTGCATTTAGGCGTGGCCACAAGTTTGAGACAGCTCTCATAGATTCGGTTAGCAATGGGAATCTGTGAAAACACACTCCCTGGACCTCAGCCAGTATTCTACTACAATTAGAACATATGTCTGTAAAGAGTGACTGAGTTTACTAATACGACTTTGTCACATTTTGTTATGATAATAGATGCATAGGCTAACAGTTATAGTCCTAATGTTTATACAAGGTTATACTAATTCTGCTTTGTTCATTTAATTCTAATAGCCCGACAACGTGTTGTTCAATTTAGAATACAAGGTGCAGGGGAAAATACGTAGGCCAATGCTAAAATAGGAATTGGCCCTTAAATGTTTTATTATGGGAACCAAAAAGGAAGCATATGGGTAACCTATGTTAACACATAGGGCTAATGTCACTCCCGCCTCAACAGGGTTAAAAAGTCATCAATGAACATCCTGCGCATAAAAATAAGAAGGAAATAAAAGATGAAACGCCAGTTTGACATCTGTTAAACATTTGTTCTCCCAAAGTTGAGATTTCCTCTGTCAACTCCCACAGTGCCAATTCTCGAAACAGATTTTTTCCCCCTGGCTAGTAGTGGAAATATAAACTGTCATTTACACATCATATCAGTGGAAAAATAGGCAACTAAGACGTACACCATGCATGTCAGTGGTGTGCGTTTTGTTGTTTTGCCTTCTCCTCCTCGGCCAATCCACATTCCAACAGGCCTCGTCTAAGAAGACGGGCGGAAAGAAAGGTAGGACACATTTTATCTCTATGTGGAAAGAATTCGATGTTTTTTCAAAATGTTCAATATGTTTGAGTCAATGTTAGTTTATCATTTTACTTTGGGTAGATAAGAAGTTGAGCACGATACTGCTCAACCATAAACCATCCTCCTTGGTATAGTTTCAGTTGTAAAACTTTGTTGATTCTTCTCCAATTTCTTCAACATAGATGCTGAAAATAATGCTGCCATTGAGGAGCTAAAGAAACAGATTGATAACATTGTGCTGGAGTTGAATCTATTGAAAGAGCAGCAAGCCTTGCGATCAGGTAAGGGATGTGTGACTGTTGATATTTCAAATGGAGTACTCTAATCTCAGTGAAAATGCAAGTCACAAGTGATCTGGTTGTGCTATTCTATTGTGGTGCCATAAGGAGATCTTAAGAGACCACTTCACATGACAGGGAGCACCTGTGCATGGCAACAGGGAATGTATTGCATTGGTCAAGGGAAGTTGTTTCGTCTGCATTCAATTTGGGGTATTGGCTAAACATTCATATTTAAAGTACTAACAGAAGGATATGCAATATTCAAACAGTAGGCCTAGATTATAAAGTATGCCCTCAAAGCATACATGTATTGATATGTAGTGCCTTCAGAAAGTATTCATACTCCTTGACTTGTTCCTCATTTTGGTGTTACAGCCTGAATTCAAAATGTATTAAATCTATGTTTTTTCTCATCCATCTACACACAATGCCCCATAATGACAAAGTGAAAAAATGTTTTTAGAGATTTTATCACATTTATTGAAAATGAAATACAGACATATCTAATTTACATCAGTATTCATACCCCTTAGTAAATACATGTTAGAATCACCTTTGGCAGCGATTATTCATACCCCTGAGTAAATACATGTTAGAATCACCTTTGGCAGCGATTATTCACACCCCTGAGTAAATACATGTTAGAATCACCTTTGGCAGCGATTACAGCTGCGAGTCTTTCTGGGTAAGTCTCTAAGAGCTTTGCACACCTGGATTGTACAATATTTGCCCATTGTTCTTTTATAAATTCTTCAAGCTCTGTCAAATTGGTAGTTGCTAGACAACCATTTTCAAGTCTTGCCATAGATTTTCAATCAGATTTACTGTAAATTAAAACTGTAATTCACCCACTCAGGAACATTCACTGTCTTCTTGGTAAACCATTTTTATTCTGTACAACCTTCCTTCTTTTCACTGTCATTTAGGTTAGTATATTGTGGAGTAGCTACAATGTTGTTATCCAGACTCAGTTTTCTCCTACCACAGCCATTAAACTATGTAACTGTTTTAAAGTCACAATTGGCCTCATGGTGAAATCCTGAGCGGTTTCCTTCCTCTCGTGCAACTGAGTTAGGAAGGACACCTGTATATTTGTAGTGACTGGTGTATTGATACACCATCTAACGTGTAGTTATTAACTTCACCATGCTCAAAGGGACATTCACTGTATGCTTTTAAAATGTTTACCCATCTACAAATAGGTGCCCTTTGCGAAGCATTTGAAAACCTGACTGGTCTTTGTGGTTGAATCTGTTTGAAATTCACTGTTTAACCAAAGTACCTTACAGATACAATGCCTTCAGAAAGTATTCATACCCCTTGGCTTATTTCACATTTTGTTGTGTTACAGCGGGAATTCAAAATGATTAAATATACGTTTTTCTCTCACCTATCTACACACAATACCTCAAAATGACAAACTGACAACATGTTTTTAGAAATGTTAGCAAATTTATTGAAAATGAAATACAGAAATATCTCATTTACATAAGTATTCATACCACTGAGTCAATACTTTGTATAAACACCTTTGGAAGCAATTACAGCTGTGAATCTTTCTGGGTAAATCACTAAGAGCTTTCCACACCTGGACTGTGCAAGATTTGCAGATTATTATGTTCTAAATTCTTCAAGCTCTGTCAATTTTCTTGTTGATCATACAACCATTTTCAAGTCTTGGAATAGATTTTCAAGCAGATTTAAGCCAAACCTGTAACTCATGAACATTCACTGTCTTCTTGGTAAACAACTCCAGTGTACATTTGGCCCTTTGTTTTAGGTTATTGTCCTGCTGAAAGGTGAATTCATCTCCCAGTGTCTGGTAGAAAGCAGACTGAACCAGCTGTTCTCTGGGATTTAGCCTGTGCTTAGCTCTATTCCACTTCTGCTCAACTGAGGAACCTTACAGATAATTGAATGTGTGGAGTACTTATTTATGAATGCTTATTTACTCAAGACATTTCAGCTTTTCATTTTTAATTAATCTGTAAAAATATTTTTTAACGTAATTCTACTTTGACACTATGGGGTATTGTGTGTAGGCCAGTGACTACAAAATCTAAATTTAATCCATTATAAATTCAGCCTGTAACACAACAATATGTATAAAAAGTTAAAGGGTGTGAATACTTTCTGAAGGCACTGTATGGCAGTACAATACATATGAACGGATCTGGGAGCCACAGTCTTTGTCTTTATCTTGTATTTTAATCCAAAGTTTTCTGTGACGATGTTGTGGACATTGGGATGTATATCAAATCCAACTTTGATATACATTTTCTTCCAGTTTGCCTGAAAGGCATCAAGATTTTTGGCAAGTGTTTCCTGGCCGACGCCGCTAAGATCTAGCTTATCGCTGTCATCCCCTGTCAGACGGGTGCTGATTGTGCCCCTCTGACAAGGGATGACTGCATTACTAAAGGGGGCACAATTAGCACCCCTCTGACAGGGGATGACAACGATAAGCTCGTCGACTACGTCCACCGGAGCATCGGCCCTGAGGAACACATTTGGCTGGGCATCAATGACATGTTGACCAAGGGGGAATGGCTCGGCCAGGCGGGCACCAACCTGCTCTTTAAGAACTGGGAGACTGACATTACCAACCAACCAGACAGTGGACGTACCCACAACTGTGCCATCCTTTCCACCACTGCCAATGGAAAGTGGTTTGATGAGAGCTGTCGTGCTGAGAAGGCATCTGTCTGCAAGTTCAACATCATCTGAGAGCCAACCACTTTTCTTCTGTTGTATCAGTCTTAACATCTATACTGTTTATCCTTTTTTTTTATGTGTATTTTGTTAGTATCCCCAATGGCAACAGATAGTCTTACTGGGGTCCGACAAATAATGAAAAAAGACTTGACAATTTACATACTGTACATTTAAAAATATTAACATGTAGTGTGCATGTGTGTTTGTATATATTACTTACACATACAGTGAGGGAAAAAAGTATTTGATCCCCTGCTGATGTTGTACGTTTGCCCACTGACAAAGAAATGATCAGTCTATAATTTTAATGGTAGGTTTATTTGAACAGTGGGAGACAGAATAACAACAAAAGAATCCAGAAAAACGCATGTCAAAAATGTTATAAATTGATTTGCATTTTAATGAGAGTGGTATTCAAAAATGTGTTTTATTGGATTTACCCCAAACAAAACACTTTGTATTCAGGACAAAAATGTTAATTGCTTTGCCACATTTTTTGCAGTATTACTTTAGTACCTTGTTGCAAACAGGATATTTGTATTCTGTAAAGGCTTCCTTCTTTTCACTCTGTTAATTAGGTTAGTATTGTGGAGTAACTACAATGTTGTTGATCCTTCCTATCACAGCCTTTTAACTCTGTAACTGTTCTAAAGTCACCATGGTGAAATCCCTGAGCGGTTTCCTTCCTCTCTGGCAACTGAGTTAGGAAGGACGCCTGTATATTTGTATTAACTGGGTGTATTTACACCATCCACAGTGTAATTAATAACTTCACCATGCTCAAAGGAATATTCAATGTCTGCTTCTTTTTTTCCTATCTACAGTTGAAGTCAGAAGTTTACATACACTTAGGTTGGAGTCATTAAAACTCGTTTTTCAACCACGCCACAAATTTCTTGTTAACAAACTATAGTTTTGGCAAGTCGGTTAGGACATCTACTTTGTGCATGACACAAGTAATTTGTCCAACAATTGTTTACAGACAGATTATTTAACTTATAATTCACTATAACACAATTCCAGTGGGTCAGAAGTTTACATACACTGAGTTAACTGTGCCTTTAAACAGCTTGGAAAATTCCAGAAAAAGATGTCATGGCTTTAGAAGCTTCTGATAGGCTAATTGACAACATTTGAGTCAATTGGAGGTGTACCTGTGGATGTATTTCAAGGCCTACCTTCAAACTCAGTGCCTCTTTGCTTGACATCATGGGAAAATCTAAACAAATCAGCCAAGACATCAGAAAAGAAATTGGAGACCTCCACAAGTCTGGTTCATCCTTGGGAGCAATTTCCAAACGCCTGAAGGTACCACGTTCATCTGTACAAACAATAGTATGCAAGTATAAACACCATGGGATCACGCAGCCGTCATACCACTCAGGAAGGAGATGCGTTTTGTCCTATATTGACATAACCTGAAAGGCCGCTCAGCAAGGAAGAAGCCACTACTCCAAGACCGCCATAAAAAAGCCAGACTACGGTTTGCAACTGCACATGGGGACAAAGATCGTACTATTTGGAGAAATGTCCTCTGGTTTGATGAAACAATAATAGAACTGTTTGGCCAGAATGACCATCGTTATGTTTGGAGGAAAAAGGGGGAGGCTTGCAAGCCGAAGAACACCGTCCCAACCATGAAGCACGGGGGTGGCAGCATCATGTTGTGGGGGTGCTTTGCTGCAGGAGGGATTGGTGCACTTCACAAAATAGATGGCATCATGAGGGAGGAAAATGATGCAGATATATTAAAGTAACATCTCAAAACGTCAGTCAGGAAGTTAAAGCTTGGCCACAAATGGGTCTTCCAAATAGACAATGACCCCAAGAATACTTCCAAAAAATGACAAATATCCCTTTGAGCATAGTGAAGTTGTTAATTACACTTTGTATGGTGTATAAATACACCCAGTCACCGTGGCTGTGATAGGAAAAAACTGAGGATGTATCAACAACATTGTATTTACTCCACAATACTAGCCTAATTGACAGAGTAAAAAGAAGGAAGCCTCTACAGAATATAAATATTCCAAACATGCATCCTGTCTGCAACAAGGCACTAACATAATACTGCAAAAAAATGTGGCAAAGCAATTCACTTTGTCCTGAATACAAAGTATTATCTTTGGGGAAAATCCAATACAACACATTACTGAGTACCACTCTCCATATTGTCCATATTGCATCATGTTATGGTTATGCTTGTAATCATTAAGGACTGGGGAGTTTTCAGGATAAAAACTAAACGGAATGGAGTTAAGCACAGGCAAAATCCTAGCAGAAAACCTGGTTCAGTCTGCTTTCCACCAGACACTGGCAGATTAATTCACCTTTCAGCAAGACAATAACCTAAAACACAAGGCCAAATCTACACTTGCTTACCAAGAAGACAGTGAATGTTCCTGAGTGGCCAAGTTACAGTTTTGACCTAAATCTACTTCAAAATCTATGGCAAGATCTGAAAATCATTGTCTAGCAATGATCAACAACCAGCTTGAAGAATTTTGAAAATAATGGGCAAATGATGCACAATCCAGGTGTGGAAATCTTGCTGCCAATGGTGCTTCTACAAAGTCTTGACTCAGGGGTGTGAATGCATATGTAAATTTGAATATTTCTACATTACATTTTCAATACATTTGCAAAAATGTATAAAAACATGTCATTATGGGGTATTGTGTGTAGACAGGTGAGAAACAAAATCAATTTAACATGTTTTATTCAGGTTTTAACACAACAAAATGTGGAACAAGTCAAGGGGTATGAATACTTTCTGAAGGCACTGTAACTACACCTATATGGCTGCATTCTCCCCTTAGTCAAACATGGTGGAATGTGGACAGTTTTTACACACAAACTCACCACCCTAAAATGGTTTAATCAGGCATAATGCAACATGTCCAATAATGTTCTATGTACAGGTTAATTTAGTGCTTACACATTACATGGTTTTACAGATGTTAGAAAGAAGAAGAAAAAAAAACAGGGGCCACTAAATCTTTTGTAGAATCCAGTGAGAATATCCCGTATGTCATGCATGATTTATTACCTCTTAATTTGTGAGTTACTGACTACTATTGACATTAATAACTGAACAGGAAGTCAGTAATGGCAGACCGAAATGTATTGCTTGGACAAGACTAGTTATCTCCAAATTACCATACAACATAAAGTGAGCTGCTTCACTTGTACTGTCATAGAAAGACACTTGAAGGTTGTGCAAAAGCTGTCATAATTCTATAAACATTGAGTTGTGTAAACATTTCAAGCAAATTGCAATGTTACAACTCTGTCATGCGTGTAGCGTTCATAATGTGGTGCAATATTACATACAAAATCCCTATTAAAACTATACAATTACAATAGCTCTCTTACCATTATCTACCAGTAAAATGAATGAAATGCCTCAAAGGCATGTCAAAGAGAGGTAGAGGAGACTCTTTCAAATCAGCAGACAAGAAGCCCTTCTGTTTTACCACTTCTGCAATGGCTGCATTCTTTGGTAATCACTGCTGTGTCACTGGTAATAACTTTCTGAACGGTGTTCTGTGTAGATGTCAGTGCTTTGGGGGAAATGCAGGCAGCAACGCCTCTCCTCAGTCTGTGAGTTAAATCTATAGTATATACTGCATTTTTAAAGGTAAAACAAATAGGATACGCTATAATTCATACACTGTCAGTAGAAAAAGTGTAAAACAATGTCCCAATGTAGTGTTTGTGAAATAAATCTTCATTCATCTCTGGATATGTATTTATATGCCATTATCCACCCCTCTCTCAGCTCATCTCTGTGTCGTGGTCCAGCTCCATGACTGGTCTTTTTTCAGGCCAGTAGTCTCTGGTCATCACGCTCCACATACCTCTGCAGGGTGCTGTAGTACTGCTCACTCTTGGAGAAGGTGTAGAGGGCTGAGATCTCCTCCCAGGCCTTGTGGTTGGGGAATGGGAATATTTCCGGGTCACGGTTCTCAAAAAAGCTCTTCAGGTTCCTCTCGGCCAGCTTGGATGCGTACTCCATAGCGAATGTGTCGAACTGCTCCTTCTCCTTTTCTACGTAGCGCTTCCAGAAGGTGAGCTGCAGGTAGCTCACCTTCGAGCGGCAGTTGGTGTAGCAGGTCCCGAGGAGCCCTAGAATGGCTGAAATGATGATGACACACCAGCCCAGTATCTGGGGATGTACAGACAGGAACCAAAACTCACGCTCACATAAAATGAATAAAGAATGCCAACAGTTTTTTAAATAATAATAATAATTGTTTATAATAAACTTCAATAGTGTTGCTTACAGTCAACTGAATTACAGATAGTAAAGTATATCAATGAATCACACCTTCATTTTGGTCTGACTGCTGCTTGCACTCACCTGTGACTGAGCCCGGAACATAAGCAACAGTTCCATGTTTAAGTCACTGGGCAGCTTGGACTTGCTGCAGGGCACACGGGCCAGCTCCTCCCGGCACATCAAAGTCCTGTTCTTACAGAACATATCCAGCACCAGGTTATCATCCAGCCCGCTGACGGCACACTCGTAGAAGGTCCCATTCAACAGTGCCACACACAGCCACATGATAGGGGCCACACAGGCACCGGTGAAGATGTTGACAAACACCTTGAGGCAGGTGAAACAGTTGCCCCCGGGGCATAGCTTCACGGGGTTGAGGCAACAGCCAGTGTAGAGGCGCCACAGCCTGCTGCTGAAGAAAAGACCCAGCACCAGCAGAACCAGGCCTGGGCCCAGCAGGAAGGTCAGGCCGTATGCAAAGTTCTGGTCGTGGTTGCAGGGGCACTGGAAGGAGACCATGGAGAAGATCCGCTCTCCCCCGATGGTCAGGAGGGCCATGAAGCTGTAGCCAATGGTGGCCTTCTGGTTCATGAAAAAGCGCAGGACGGTCTGGAAGTTATCCATGGTGTCGACAAGGAGTTTTCACGCACGTTCAGCAAAAACCAAAATAACGCAAAGAGAATGGAGAATAGAAGAGGAAAAATAAGGCAGTGAAATAGTTTTGACGCAAAGGGTTGCGTCTCCAACACTCACTCCACTTCCTGTGCTGTCTGAGCCGAAGACGAACACAAACACACTGAAGCTCTTCTGAGCCTATTTCTGCCCCTCCCTTTCCCTCCCTCCTGTTCTTTCTCTTTCAATCTTCCTCTCCACCAACTCCTCCCTCTTTTCCTCACTTTATCTCTCTTTCCTACCCTTGTCCGAACTCTTAATCCAATGAGATTGCATTCTCCAACTCTCAAACCCCACCCTGATTCTTCCTTGTAAATGTCCTTCTCTTCCACTCCCCCCTCCTTTCCTATGCGTAGGTAATAAAACAAAAGTGACTAAACCGGCTGAGATCCTGCAGATCTGGTTTTTTACTTCAGGCCATGCAGCTGCCGTTGTCCTCGCAGAGTGATGTCATATGACAAGCAGCAGTCTGTCAAAAAAACAAAAACGTAACTTTAACCAGATTCATTTTGATAGTTATTTGAGCAGTTCAGCACAGTGATTTCAGAACCATGATTTATCATCTGTATTAAATGCACATACAGCTTGACCCAGATACAACATTACACAGTATATGAAATCACTCTTTGCTCTCTCTCGCCCTCTTTTTCCCTTTCATGCACAAAGCGCGCACACATGACGCAACGTGGTATTTCGGCACTAAAGCTGCAGCGCATTCATAAGCAGTTGCAAAAATGTTAATACTGAGCTATGCAAGCTCACGTAGATGCATATCATGCATACCCCAAAAATATAACACAGAGCACAACAGTTTTATAGACAATCATATAGCTAGCTAGACATTACATTAGACTTGCATAAGACCTACTATTGTTTCAGAAAAAGGAGAAATGGGCAGATCAAACATGTGTTCTGAATTAGTGGTTGGTAAAGAGAAGGGTTTCCTCTCCCACTTCCTATAGAAGCCTGTGATGAGTTTCTATGCTCTACAATTCCCACCCTAAAAGGCCTCTGAGTGCTATAAGGGCACAAGGCGAGACCCAAATGCAGACACATGCAAATGATAGAGCTCCGATTTTTATTATAACAAAGGGTGTAGGCAAAGGCACGTCGGGGACAGTCGAGAGTTCATAAACCAGGTCAGAGTCCAAACTGTACCAGACAATAGGCAGTCTCGAGGTCAGGCCAGGCAGGGGTCAGAAACCAGATCTGAGTCCAAAACAGTACAAGGGGATAGGCAGGCTGGTAGTCAGAACAGGCAGAGAGGTCAGGCAGGCGGGTTCGGAGTCAGGACAGGCAAGGGTCGTAACCAGGAGGACTAGAAACAAACAGAGACTGGGGAAAGAAATAGGCGCAAGGAAAACCGCTGGTTGGCTTGACAAACAAGACAAACTGGCACAGAGAGACAGGAAACACAGGGATAAATACACCGGGGATACTAAGCGACACCTGGAGGGGGTGGAGACAATCACAAGGACAGGTGAACCAGATCAGGGTGTGACAAGTGCATTGATTTCTCCCACCGTGAAGCTTTTAACAGGGCTGTACTGGCCACATTCGGCACATCAGGTACCTAATGTACTACATCAAAACACATCTTGTTACAACATTTTTAAAATACCCTAAAGACCAATGTAAACTCAGCAAAAACAGAATTGTCCTCTCACTGTCAACTGTGTTTATTTTCAGAAAACTTAACGTGTAAATATTTGTACGAACATAACAACAGAGACATAAACTGAACAAGTTCCACAGACATGTGCCTAACAGAAATGGAATAATATGTCCTCCTCATAGACTGCACCAGATTTGCCAGTTCTTGCTGTGAGATGTTACCCCACTCTTCAACCAAGGCATCTGCAAGTTCCCGGTCCTTTCTGGGGGGAATGGCCCTAGTCCTCACCCTCTGATCCAAAAGGTCCTAGATATGCTCAATGGGATTGAGATCCGGGCTCTTCGCTGGCCATGGCAGAACACTGACATTCCTGTCTTGCAGGAAATCACGCACAGAATGAGCAGTGAGGGAGGAGGATGTCTTCCCTGTGACGCACAGCGTTGAGATTGCCTGCAATGACAACAAGCTCAGTCCGATGATGCTGTGACACACCGCCCCAGACCATGATGGTCCCTCCACCTCCAAATCGATCCCGCTCTAGAGTACAGGCCTCGGTGTAACGCTCATTCCTTCGACGATAAACTCTAATCCGACCATCACCCCTGGTGAGACAAAACCGCGACTCGTCAGTGAAGAGCACTTTTTGCCAGTCCTGTCTGGTCCAGCGACAGTGGGTTTGTGCCCATAGGTGACGTTGTTGCCGGTGATGTCTGGTGAGGACCTGCCTTACAACAGGCCTACAAGCCCTCAGTCCAGCCTCTCTCAACCTATTGTGGACAGTCTGAGCAACAATGGAGAGATTGTGCGTTCCTGGTGTAACTCGGGCAGTTGTTGTTGCCATCCTGTACCTGTCCCGCAGGTGTGATGTTCGGATGTACCGATCCTGAGGCACAGGACCCACTTCCAAAAAAACCCCACAAAAAAACAAAAAACAAAAAGGACCCACTTCCTGAATGAGAGTGCAGTGACAGTGTGGCAATAACATAGTGTGTTTGTTCCCTTTCGAAGTGAAGTTTACTATCCCCTTTTGGACCAAATTCACTGCATTATCCTCATACTTAATGTGAATACTTGTGCTTTAACTTTCTTTCAAGCTCCTCCACTTATCCAACAACAGCTCCCATGGCCTCACACCATAAGACTTCTGATACCAATGCAGCACATTTGGGGTGATATTGGGCCACAAAACTGTGAACCACTATACATTTTTTGGAGAAAAGTATTTTGAGTATTTTGAAAATACAAAATACCATTCTCTGAAGTATCTTGTAACAAATAAAAATGTATATAATACACAAAAGTAATTGAAATCTGTATGTCAAATACATGCAGCAGAAATACTGCCGAACTCTGACTAGTAATACCTAAGCTTTACACAGAGATACGAATCTAACAATTACGCTAAGTTTACATTCAATTCTGAGCTGATGTTCATCGCAGTTCACTTGTGGCAATGGTCGGTCTACAGTGCAATAATATAAATAACAATAACGCATAAATACTTTGGAGACCAAGCTTGTAAGGTCAAACTGAATATTATTGTGGGTTACCATCATAAAGATGCTACGTGTACACTGGTAACAGGCTTTTATTGAAAGTATTTTGCACTTAGCTCCTTACTTAATAGAACCAGACCATGCGTTTCCTGTTTAATGCCACAGACCACCTGTATGTAGGCCAAGTCTGAGGAGCATAAAAATACTAAACAGAAAAGTAAAAGAGAAAGAAAGTATGATCAACTATTTAAAAAAAAAAAAAACCCTTCTGAGCATAGAATTTCAAATAAAAAGCTGCAAGCAGCACTGGTGATACAGCGAGTGAACTTTCAAGTAACAATATAAAATTGGGAAGTATTGTCATTCAAGCAAAGACCTGAGAGTGGTTAATGAGATGTGGTTGGTCTTTCTACTGAAAAATCCTCTGATGCACAGCGATATTGATGATGATGATGACGAAGAGTATAATGCTGACAACATTCCTCTATAATGAGTCATAACTTTGATGCTAAAAGTAATACGGATGGTTACAGATAGTCCCATGATAGTGATGCTGTCACTGCTGTTCCTATGATCATATGCATGCCCATTCACAGCATCATCTTGCCCTCATCCACAAAGGCGAGCACAGATGGATTAGCAGTGTCTGGACCGTCTGACCTGACAGATGACATCCTGTGGTCCCTGGCCTCTGCAGGGTCATGGCACTTCTCCACGTACTTGTGCAGGATGCTGTAGTATTGGTCTCTGGTGCTGAACCTGTAGAGGGACGAGATCTTCTCCCAGGCCTGGTTAGGTGGGGTCGTGACAGGCTCTGGAGGCATCTGCTGGAAGAAGCTCTTCAGATTCCTCTCTGCAAGCTTTTCAGCGTGATCTGCCATGTAGCTTTCCAGCAGGTCACTCTCCCACTGGGCATAGACCCTCCAGAACTTCAGCTGCAGGTAGCTGACTGGGGAGTTACACCGGGTAACGCAGATCAGCAGGAGGTTGAAGACCATGATGGAGGCGATCAGTAGCCAACCCAGGACCTGAAATCAAAACCAAAACATTCAACACAATATTCAACTAATCTGCTTAACCCCTTACCTGGAATGCCTGAGTTAATGTCACAGTTATAATTGCCCACATACAGTATACTGCTCAAACTCAAACCATATCTATAAATATAGCAGGAGAATGTATTTGGGAAGCATACTGTATAAGGTACGGTAGAATCATTTCAGAGGAGTGTGTTGGTCAGCAATTCATCCATCACCTCTACATTTTTTTGCAGCAGCGGTGGCAAAGTTAGCATTGGGGGGAGGGCGTGGTAGTAGGTGTGGCCAATGGTGAGATCTCCAACCATACATTTTAGAGGCCCTCTTGGCCGCAGAGAAACAATTTTGCTGTTTTAAAGCTAATTTCTTGCAATTCTACACATTTTGTCATGGGGCTTGTGCCTTGTTCTTATGCTATCGGAGTGACTCAAACATTCTATCAAAATCAATGGGGGCTCCATTATCTTTTCTACATACTTTATATCTGCTTTACGCCTTTTAAATTTACACTGAAAACATTTTACCATGCCTGCCACTGCTAAATTAATATAGGGAGAACGCTGGGAAGTTTTGCACATTAATGAGAACAAGTCATACAGAAACTGAGTCAGACTGAAGAAGAACTGCTGTTTTATAACAATATAAGTAGCCTATGCTTTGGGGCACTTTTGCTTTGGGGCATTTTAATGTTGGAATTTCCAAATGAAATGTGATGCAACAAATGCCTTCAAAGCAAAAATGTGTACTTCATAATGTCAGAGGCTCAGTTTAAAATATATTACAACTCCCTTCGCTGGAAGAACACATCCAGGGGTGTCAATTACTGTTAGCGGAAATGTGATACCTGTCAGTCTAATCCCCTACACTACAACAGACCGTCGACAAAAACAAAGATAGCCCATTAAAACATATTGAAATGTGTAAAATAGGGAAAAGAAGATATGATTTAAAAAAAAGATAATTCAAACCATAACTTGGATCTATTAGTGTGAATATTATCTCACCTGCGACTCAGCGCGGATGGTTGCCAGCACATCATTGCTGTCAGATTGTGGCACGTGGGTGGCTCTCCCACAGGGGAATTTATAAAGTTCATCCTGGCACTGCGGACTCTTCCCATCGCAAAGGTGGTTCGTGAAAACCGTTACATTGATACCAGTCATGGCGCATTCAAAGTAATTGCCATTGAGCAAAGCGACTGCAATCCAACTCACAGGTGCAACTAGTGCTGTCGTGGTGATCTGAAAGAAGACCACCCCACAGGCGCAAAAATATTTAAAATGACAACATTTGGATTTGCGTAAACACAAACCTGTAAACAATTTCCATGTTTTATTGCTCATGATGTAACCTAACACCAACAATGCCAGAGCAGGCACTAAGAGAAACACCATGCCGTAGGAAAAGTTCCAGTCACTGCAAGGACATCTGAACATCACCGACGAAAATATCTGTTCCCCGCCTGCAGTTAACAACGCAACTAAACCAAACCCGAGACTAGTCTGCTGTTTCTGAACAATTTTAAGAACAGTTTTGAACATATCCATCTTTCCAGACGCACAGGACTCACAGGCACTTCTGCTGATAGCAAGTCATGGGAAGCATATAAATTGACGTGACAGCTAGACTTTCAGTTCCCCTGTCCTCTCTGACGCTCCTCCAACTCAGGGTGTGACTCACTTAACTAGGCTACAGTTTATTTATGGACGATACTGTTGTGTCCTGAGATGCTGGGTTATTTTACTGAAGACTCCGAAGCGTACTTATAATAAACGGAATAGATTTATTTAATGTTCTCCTTAACACATTACAGTCGACTACTCTCTACAGCGTCTTCAGCCCAACTCTCCAATGCATCATTGAACTTTTACCACCCTTGCATCTCCTAATCCAAACACTTCAATGCAAGAACGGAAACCTCATTATCATTTGTTAATTCAAATAACTCAACCCCTGCATACAAATCCCATTGACTATTTGCAACCATTTTACATCTAAACTCATTAAGCTATCAAAATAAAGTCGCACACTCCATGTGTCATCTACCAGCAATTGAATGGGTATTTACCAACGTTTCGGCATCACTGTGCCTTCCTCTAAACTCATTTACACGTTTCTCAATACACCACACTTCTCCCCGGAAATTGTCACTTCCTCTGAAAACAACCTTGATGAACATCATGGGTTTCTAAAACAGTTTTTCACATATCAACTCATATACAACCTGTTTACAGATCCAATCGGTCCGGGGGCCTTCTTACCCTTTTTGGCCTCTCGACGCTCTGGGCCCTCAGGTTCATGGCCTGGCACAATCTGTGTCTTTGTATGTGTGCCTGTGTCTCTGTATGTCACAGTCGTAGTTCCCAAGTACCAATCAGAAACGTTCCACTCTGGCACAATCAGGTCTTCTCTTTCATTGTGTTGCATCATCATTTGATCCACATGCATCTTTAGTCTGCACTAAGTAGGTTACAGGACCAAGTACCCTTTTCACAACCCCTTGGTACCCATTTCGCTCTCCTCCCAAGTAATCTTGGACAAGCACTGTTCGTTCCAACTGAAGAAAACGAAGACGCTTGCCCACCCCCTTGTCCTGTATCTTAGACTGCATGTCAGCTGAAAAACTGGGTTTAACCAGTGATAACCTTGTTCTAACCTGTCGTTTTAGGAACAACTCTGCTGGAGTTTTCCCAGTTGTGGCATGTGGCGTATTCCTGTAGGCAAACAGAAAGTTGTCCACACTATGCTGTGCAGACCGTCCTGATGACTTGTCCTTCTCTAGAGTCTGTTTTAGATTCTGTACAAGTCGCTCTGGGCGCCATCTGAAGCTGCGTGATACAGAGCCGACTGGATGTGTTTCACCACATTCAACTGGAAGAATGTCTCCATCTCTTTTGAAACCAGATGTGGCCCATTGTCTGAAACACAATCCTCAACTTACCCGTAGGCTGAGAACATTCCCTGGAGTGTCTCTACCGTGGCTGTAGCTGAAGTATTACTCATACACTTTACTTCTGGCCAGCGTGAGTATGCATCCGTAACTACTAAGAACTAGGTGCTTTCCCTTTTGACAAAATATATATGGATCCGCTGCCAGGGCCCCTCTCAGGCCATTTCCAAGAATGCACTGGTGCAAGGTTCTGCATATGTCTATTAGACGGACACACCTGGCATTTCCTTACCATGTCTTCTATGTCTGAGTCTAACCTGAGCCAACAAAAGTGACTCCTTGCAAGAGCTTTCATTTTGACCATGCCCCAGTGGTTTTCATGTAGCTCCTTCAGTAGGTCCCTCTGTAGAGTAGCCTGCACCACCGCTCTCATACCCCATAACCCACAATCACTTTCTACAGTGAGCTCATCCCTTCTCACCCAATAATGGTTAGGCCACCCTGTAAGTGTGAAGTGCTTCACTTTTGCCAAACCCTTGTCCTTGGTAGTTTCCCTGGCTATGTCCTTAGCTACAATGGAAAGTACATCTGAAAATGACAGTTGATAGTTTGGATTGGTCTTATGACCATATTGGTAGTCATGGAACTTCATGACCCCAAATATGATCCCTAAGGCCTTCTTCTCTATTTGGGCACACTTCAACTCTGTCTTAGTGAGTGACGTGAAGCATATGCAGTAGGCCTCTCACTACCGTCAGGCATTGTGTGTGAGATGACAGCACCAACACTGAGGAGGAAGACAGCTGCTTCTTTGTTCTTTCAAATGCCAGCTGACATTGTTCTGACCACACCCATTGTTCTGACCACACCCTATCTTTCTGTAAGAGCTCTGTCATAGGTTTGATGAGAGTAGAGAGCTTCTCCATGAACTTGCCATAGTGGGTAAGTAAAGCCAGATATGCTCTGAGCTTTGTCACGTTAGTTGGCACTAGGGATGAAACAGTTACCGGTTTCACGATAAACCACATAAAAATTCCCGATGATTAGTATTACCGTTTCAAATGTTAATTATCATTAAAACCGTGTTTGATTACCACGGTTTGAAAAACTCACCGGAAATACTGTCCAGCATCAACCAAAGTCAGCAACAGTCTGATGCAGGCGCAGCATGCAACGTGGGTTTGTTTTGTGTGAAAACATGGCGGAAGGCAGTGATAGCGCTCAGGAGGTTTTTCAGCCTTCTAAGAGGACCAAATCTGAATTGTGGACGTATTTGGGGTTTTACAAGAGTGCTGAGGGAAACTTAATCGAAAATGGTCACCCTGTCTGCAGAACAAAACAAAAGAAATAATTTGTAAAAATCGCTGCGAAAGGGGGCAACACTTCAAATCTCTTGAGTCATCTTCGTGACCACCACCCACTACTTTATAGCGAATGCAAGGTAAGTGCATGATGTGGGAACTTCGGAAATGGGGGAAAACGTCATGGTTTGACTGTCTAACTTGCTAATAGCTTGTCAGTACTGTAAACCGAAGCTTTCAGTATTACCTACTCTTGTAAAAACGCTACACGTTGTTCTGATGCTGTATGCGTCGTGTGTCTGCAGACTTTCTTTGCCCACGTTATGTAGTTTAGTCACCCAACCAACGTATTTTGTTCATTTAAAATTCGGCAGTCGTTGACTTGGTTGTAAAAGTGTTCCAACAGGAGAAACACTATAGACTCCTATACAAGACTCCTGTATTTATGACAATTGTTGGGCTCATTGCAATTACTATCACTGTCTTCTTAAGTTGGAAAAATAGGATGATCGAGCAGCAGTGAGGGCTCTTCGATACTGCACGGTACTGTCTTTCCAAGCTAGTCGGAAGACTTCCAGTTTGGTGTGGCGCCATTTCCGTTCCAATTTTCTGGAAGCTTGCTTCAGAGCTCGGGCATTTTCTGTATACCAGGGAATTAGTTTCTTATGACAAATGTTTTTGGTTTTTAGGGGTGCGACTGCGTCTAGGGTATTGAAAGGTTAAATTGAGTTCCTCAGTTAGGTGGTTAACTGATTTTTGTACTCTGACGTCCTTGGGTAGGCGGAGGGAGTGTGGAAGGGCATCTAGGAATCTTTGGGTTGTCCGAGAATTTATAGCACGACTTTTGATGATCCTTGGTTGGGGTCTGAGCAGATTATTTGTTGCGATTGCAATTGTAATAAAATGGTGGTCCGATAGTCCAGGATTATGAGGAAAAACATTAAGATCCACAACATTTATTCCACGGGACAAAACTAGGTCCAGAGTATGACTGTGGCATTGAGTAGGTCCGGAGACATGTTTGACAAAACCCACTGAGTCAATGACGGCTCCGAAAGCCTTTTGGAGTGGGTCTGTGGACTATTCCATGTGAATATTAAAGGCACCTAAAATGTGAATATTATCTGCCATGACTACAGGGTCCAATAGGAATTCAGGGAATTCAGTGAGGAATGCTGTATATGGCCCAGGAGGCCTGTAAACAGTAGCTATAAAAAGTGATTGAGTAGGCTGCATAGATTTCATGACTAGAAGCTCAAAAGACAAAAACGTCCTTTTTTTTGGTAAATTTGCTATCGTAAATGTTAGCAACACCTCCGCCTTTGCGGGATGCACGGGGGATATGGTTACTAGTGTAACCAGGAGGTGAGGCCTCATTTAACACAGTAAATTCATCAGGCTTAAGCCATGTTTCAGTCAGGCCAATCACATCAAGATTTTGATCAGTGATTAGTTCATTGACTATAACTGCCTTGGAAGTGAGGAATCTAACATTAAGTAGCCCTAATTTGAGATGTGAGGTATCACAATCTCTTTCAATAATGGCAGGAATGGAGGAGGTCTTATTCCAGTGAGATTGCTAAGGCGAACACCGCCATGTTTAGTTTTGGCCAACCTAGGTCGAAGCACAGACACGGTCTCAATGGGGATAGCTGAGCTGACTACACTGACTGTGCTAGTGGCAGACTCCACTAAGCTGGCAGGCTGGCTAACGGCAGGCTGGCTAACAGCCTGCTGCCTGGCCTGCACCCTATCTCATTGTGGAGCTAGGGGAGTTAGAGCCCTGTCTATGTTCGTAGATAAGATGAGAGCACCCCTCCAGCTAGGATGGAGTCCGTCACTCCTCAACAGGCCAGGCTTGGTCCTGTTTGTGGGTGAGTCCCAGAAAGAGGGCCAATTATCTACAAATTGTATCTTTTGGGAGGGGCAGAAAACAGTTTTCAACCAGCGGTTGAGTTGTGAGACTCTGCTGTAGAGCTCATCACTCCCCCTAACTGGGAGGGGGCCAGAGACAATTACGTGATGCCGACACATCTTTCTAGCTGAGTTATACGCTGAAGCTATGTTGTGCTTGGTGACCTCTGACTGTTTCATCCTAACATCGTTGGTGCCAACGTGGATAACAATATCTTTATACTCTCTACACTTGCCAGTTTTAGCTTTAGCCAGCACCATCTTCAGATTAGCCTTAACGCCGGTAGCCCTGCCCCCTGGTAAACAGTGTATGATCGCTGGATGATTAGTTTTAAGTCTAATACTACGGGTAATGGAGTCACCAATGACTAGGGTTTTCAATTTGTCAGAGCAAATGGTCAGACCCCGTAATGAGAGGAGTAGAGACCAGAGAAGGCTTGGCCTCTGACTCCGACTCGCTGCTTAATGGGGAGAACCGGTTGAAAGTTTCTGTCGGCTGAATGATCGACACCGGTTGACGATTCCTAATGCATTTCACTCTAGAAGCCATGAGAAATTTGTCCGGCTGCGGGGACTGTGCGAGGGGATTTATACTACTATCTGTACTTACTGGTGGTACAGACGCTGTTTCATCCTTTCCTACACTGAAATTACCCTTGCCTAACGATTGCGTCTGACACACAGCTATCCTTAGGGTCTCAAGCTTATTGGTGAGTTTGGAGGGTTCTATGGCGTTGAATGCTGAGCTGTAGTCAATGAATAGCATTCTTACATAGGTATTCCTCTTGTCCAGATGGGAAGGGGCAGTGTGATGGCGATTGCATCATCTGTGGTGGTAAGCAAATTGGAGTGGGTCTAGGGTAACAGGTAGGGTGGAGGTGATATGATCCTTGACTAGTCTCTCAAAGCACTTCATGATGACGGAGGTGAGTGCTTTAGCTTTCTTGGGAACAGGAACAATGGTGGCCATCTTGAAGTATGTGGGGACAGCAGACTGGGCTAGAGATTGATTGAATATGTCCGTAAATACACCAGCCAGCTGATCTGCACATGCTCTGAGGACGCGGCTAGTGATACCGTCTGGGCCTTGCGAGGGTTAACACGTTAAAATGTTTTACTCACGTTGGCCACGGAGAAAGAGAGCCCGAGGCCGTGTCGGTGGCACTGTATTGTCCTCAAAGCGCACAAAGAAGTTGTTTAATTTGTCTGGGAGCAAGACGTCGATGTCCTCGACAGGATGGTTTTCTTTTTGTAATCCGTGATTGTCTGTAGACCCTGCCACGCACGTCTTGTGTTTGAAAGTCCAGTGATGTCCAGTGATGTTCCTTAATGGCTGTCTTGGTATACGCTTGCGGGGGGATATACACGCCTGTGACGATAACCAAGGTGAGATCAATTGGGAAATAATATGGTCGGCATTTGATTGTGTGGAATTCTAGGTCAGGTGAAAAAAAGGACTTGAGTTCTTGAATGTTGTTACAATTACACCATGAGTCGTTAATCATGGAACATACACCCCCGCCCTTCTTCTTACCAGAGAGATGTTTGCTCCTGTTGGCGCGATGCACTGAAAATCCCGTTGGCTGTACGGACTCCGACATCATGGCCCCAGCTAGCCATGTCTCCATGAAACAGAGTACTTTACAATCCCGGATATCTCTTTGGAAAGCAGCTCTTGCCCTAATTTGGTCGACTTTGTTAACTAGGGACTGGACATTAGCGAGTAATATACTCGGAAGCAGTGGGTTGTGTGTGCGCATCCGAAGCCTCACTAGAAGACCGCTCCGGCACCCTCTCCTCCGACGGCATTGTTTTGGGTCGGCCTTTGGAATCAATTCAAATGCCCTGGGAGGTGCAGACAAAGGATCCACTTTGGGAAAGTATTCCTGGTCGTAGTGCTGGTTGTGCTGGTAAGTTGACGTCTCTCTGATATCCAATAGTTCTTCCCGGCTTTATGTAATAACACTTAAGGTTTTTTGGGCTAACAATGTAAGAAATAATACTTTAAAAAAACTAGATACTGTACAGTTTCCTAAGGACTTGAAGCGACACTGCCATCTCTATCGGTGCCATCTTTTGAAATGCACTCCAGGTGACTACCTCATGAAGCTGGTTGAGACAATGCCAAGAGTGTGCAAAACTGTCATCAAGACAAAGGGTGGCTACTTTGAAGAATCTAAAATATTAAATATATTTAGATTTGTTGAAAATATTTTTGGTTACATGATTCTATATGTGTTAGTTCAAAGTTTTGATGTCTTCACTATTATTCTACAATCTAAAAAATAGTACAAATAAAGAAAAACCCTTGAATAAGTAGCTGTGTCCAAACTTTTGACTGGTACTGTAGCTTAACATATAAACAGTGAGTCAGTGAGTAAGTTCAGCTATTCTCTGCTTCAGATGACAGATCTCGATGCCAGGACAGCGGAGTCAATCACCACCTTCCGGAGACACCTGAAACCCCACCTTTTTAAGGAATACCTGGGATCGGATTAAGTAATCCTTCTAACCCTCCCCCCCAAAAAATATATAGTAAAGTGGTTGTTCCACTGGAGATCATAAGGTGAATGCACCAATTTGTAAGTCGCTCTGGATAAGAGCGTCTGCTAAATGACGTAAATGTAAATGTAAATATACTGAGACAGAGTGACAATGAAATAAAACTAGACAAAAAATAAATGTTCATTTGAGAATACAACACAGAAACACAGAACATTGGAGACAGAACAGAACCCGTATTTATTGCAGGATTGTGATATCTGATTAATCAACATTGACACTAGTTCATTTTGAATAATAGTTTAACAATTAAATCAAGTTTAAACACTTCATTTCTAAGAATCAACATTTCATCACTACAAAATTTACAAATAAGCTAACTTGTACACTGTCACGTCCTGACCAGCAGAGGGAGTAATTGTATTATATTTGGTCAGGACGTGGCAGAGGTGTATTTGTTTCATATGGTTCGGGTTGTGTGTGTTATTTAAGGGGTGTTCAATTTATGTAGTCTGGGGTTTAAGTTTTGTTCTAGTGTTGGTTTTCTATGGTTTATCTAGTTGTTCTGTTTCTTTGTTAGTCTATGTGGCTCCCGATCAGGAACAGCTGTATGTCGTTGTTCCTGATTGGGAGTCATATATTAGGAGTGTGTTTTTCACCTGGGGTTTGTGGGTTGTTGATTTTGCACTGCTAGTATTCGTCATAGCCTGCAATACTGTTCCTGGCGGTCGTTGTTTCTTGTTTTTTCTTTGTGTTCACATTTAATAACTATAATGATGAGCACGCAACCCACTGCGTATTGGTCCACTTTTTCCGACAGAGATTTCTCCATATCTTCAGACGAAGAGGAGCGTGACATACACTACCATTTAAAAGTCTGGGGTCACTTAGAAATGCCCTTGCTTTCCATGAAAACATACATGAAATGAGTTGCAAAATGAATAGGAAATGTAGTCAAGACGTTGACAAGGTTATAAATAATGATTTTTTTATTGATATAATAGTGTCCTTCAAACTTTGCTTTCGTCAAAGAATCCTCCATTTGCAGCAATTACAGCATTGCAGACCTTTGGCATTCTAGTTGTCAATTTGTTGAGGTAATCTGAAGAGATTTCGTCCCATGCTTCTTGAAGCACCTCCCACAAGTTGGATTGGCTTTATGGGCACTTCTTACGTACCATACGGTCAAGCTGCTCCCACAACAGCTCAACAGGGTTGAGATCCGGTGACTGTGCTGGCCACTCCATTATAAACAGAATACCAGCTGACTGCTTCTTCCCTAAATACTTTTTGCATAGTTTGGAGCTGTGCTTTGGGTCATTGTCCTGTTGTAGGAGGACATTGGCTCCAATTAAGTGCCGTCCACAGGGTATGGCATGGCGTTGCAAAATTGGGTTACAGCATTCCTTCTTCAAGATCCCTTTTACCCTGTACAAATCTCCCACTTTACCACCACCAAAGCACCCCCAGACCATCACATTGCCTCCACCATGCTTGACAGATGGCGTCAAGCACTCCTCCAGCAAATTTAAATTTTTTCAGCGTCTCACAAATTGTTCTTCTTTGTGATCCGAACACCTCAAACTTAGATATGTCTGTCCATAACACTTTTTTCCAATCTTCCTCTGTCCAGTGTCTGTGTTCTTTTGTCCATCTTAATCTTTTATTTTTATTGGCCAGTCTGAGATATATTTTTTTCTTTGCAACTCTGCCTAGAAGGCCAGCATCCCGGAGTCGCCTCTTCACTGTTGACGTTGAGACTGGTGTTTTGCGGGTACTATTTAGTGAAGCTGCCAGTTGAGGACTTGTGAGGTGTCTTTTTCTCAAACTAGGCACTCTAATGTACTTGTCCTCTTGCTCAATTGTGCACCGGGGCCTCCCACTCCTCTTTCTATTCTGGTAGAGACAGTTTATGGTGTTCTGTGAAGGGAGTAGTACACAGCGTTGTACGAGATCTTCAGTTTCTTGGCAATTTCTCGCATGGAATAGCCTTCATTTCTCAGAACAAGAATAGACTGAGGAGTTTCAGAAGAAAGTTATTTGTTTCTGGCCATTTTGAGCCTGTAATCGAACCCACAAATGCTGATGTTCCAGATACTCAACTAGTCTAAAGAATGCCAGTTTGTTTGCTTCTTTAATCAGGACAACCGTTTTCAGCTGTGCTAACATAATTGCAAAAGGGTTTTCTAATGATCAATTAGCCTTTTAAAATGATAAACATGGATTAGCTAACACAACGTGCCATTGGAACACAGGAGTGATGGTTGCTGATAATGGGCCTCTGCATGCCTATGTAGATATTCAAGTGCACAATGATGCCACACGGCAAGAGACCCATAATCATCTGTGCAATACACGTGGCACGAAAGCCAAAACAACACAGCACAGGTACTCACACAACCAACGAACATTGGAACAATAATCGACAGCCCAATGGTGCAACAAAGGGCACATTTATTCAAATACAATGAGTGGGAATGGGGGCCAGGTGTGCGTAATGACACAGTTCTGGAGGGATCCGTGATAGTACCTCCCACCTGATGTGCTGCACTAGCAGCGCAATGACACCGGCCCCGAGGATGATCACAGGAACACAATGCGCGTCGATCAGGACCCGATGCAGCTGCCGAAGTTGCGTCGTCGTCGGACGGGCCAGTTGCCACTGCCGTCGAACGGACCAGTTGTGGCGGCGTCGGACGGGCCAGTTACCACTGCTGAAGTTGCGTCGTCGGACGAACCAGTTGCAGCTGCTGAAGTTGCGGTGGTGAAGGACGGACCAGTCGCAATGGCATCGGACGGACCAGTTGTGGCGGCATCGGACGGGCCAGTTGCAGCTGCTGAAGTTGCGGCGGCGCCGGACGGACCAGTCGCAGCGTCATCGGATGGGCCATTCCCGCTGTCTCCCTGGTCGATTATTGGTTGATTATTCTGTCACGTTGGTATGAAAGATCGGGAGACAGGTGCAGGAATGCGTAATAGGTTTTTTTTATTGACCCAAATTACAGCGTGCCATGTAAAGGCACGGGGATGAAGACAAAACAAACACGTATACAAAACACAGAGTTGAGACCCAAACAAAAGAGTGAGGACTACCTTGAATAATTACACAAGCGTACAATGATGCCACACGGCACGAGACCCATAATCATCTGCACAATACACGTGGCACGAAAGCCAAAACAACACAGCACAGGTACTCACACAACCAACGGACATTGGAACAATAATCGACAACCCAATGGTGAAACAAAGGGCACATTTATACAAATACAATCAGTGGGAATGGGGACCAGGTGTATGTAATGACACAGTTCTGGAGGGATCCGTGAACGAGCCTGAGGGGGCGCAATACAAGACAGGAAGATCACGTCAGTGACTCAACCCACTGAAGTGACGCACCCCTCCTAGGGACAGCATGGAAAGAGCACTAGTAAGCCAGTGACTACGCCCTGTAATAGGGTCAGAGGCAGAGAATCCCAGTGGAGAGAGGGGAACCGGCCAGGCAGAGACAGCAAGGGCGTATCGTCACGCCAGTGCCTTGCCGTTCACCTTTGCACCCTAACAGGACAACGAGTCTCTCACATAGATAGGCAGACCATTCCATAAAAATGTAGCTCTATAGGAGAAAGCTCTGCCTCCCAACGGTTTGCTTAGAAATTCTAGGGACAATAAGGAGCAGACTTCTGTTCCAGCCCAGTAATAGCACACTTGATTATAAACTCATTAGGTTTGATTAATTGAATCAGGTGTGTTATTGCTGGTCTGAAACAGAACCTTGCACACCCAGCAGATCTTCAGCAGGGTTGGCCTGCTCCAACTGTAATAGGTTTATACATTGTGTGATGTTTAACTGTATTTTTGTATACAACATGTGCTAACATGAAAGACTCAATCATGGACACTCTTACAGACAGTTGTGGCTGCTTCGCATGATGTATTGTTGTCTCTACCTTCTTGCCCTTTGTGCTGTTGTCTGTGCTCAATAATGTTTGTACCATGTTTTGTGCTGCTACCATGTTGCAAAAGTATCTATATCCACAGTAAAATGAGTCCTATATTGACACAACCTGAAAGGCCGCTCAGCAAGGAAGAAGCCACTGCTCCAAAACCGCCATAAAAAAGCCAGACTACGGGTTTGCAACTGCACATGGGGACAAAGATCGTACTTTTTGGAGAAATGCCCTCTGGTCTGATGAAACAAAAATAGAACTGTTTGGCCATAATGACCATGGTTATGTTTGGAGGGAAAAGGGGGAGGCTTGCAAGCCGAAGAACACCATCTCAACCATGAAACACGGGGGTGGCAGCATCATGTTGTGGGGGTGCTTTGCTGCAGGAGGGACTGGTGCACTTGACAAAATAGGTGGCATCATGAGGAATTAAAAATTATGTGGATATATTGAAGCAACATCTCAAGACGTCAGTCAGGAACTTAAAGCTTGGTTGCAAATGGGGGTCTTACAAATGGACAATGACCCTAAGCATATTTCCAAAGTTGTGGCAAAATGGCTTAAAGACAACAAAGTCAAGGTATTGGAGTGGCCATCACAAAGCCCTGACCTCAATCCTATAGAACATTTGTTGGCAGAACTGAAAAAGTGTGTGCGAGCAAGAAGGCCTACACACCTGACTCAGTTACACCAGCTCTGTTAGGAGGAATGGGCCAAAATTCACCCAATTTATTGTGGGAGGCTTGTGGAAGGCTACCTGAAATGTTTGACCCAAGTTAAACAATTTCAAGACAATGCTACCAACTACTAATTGCGTGTATGTAAACTTCTGACCCACTGGGAATGTGATGAAAGAAATTAAAGCTGAAGTAAATCTTTCTCTCTACTATTATTCTGACATTTCACATTCTTAAAATGAAGTGGTGATCCTAACTGACCTAAAACAGGGAATTTTTACTAGGATTAAATGTCAGGAATTGTGAAAGTGGCAGGTTATGTGAATTAGGTTAGGGTTAGGGTAAAGCTACAATGCACCCTGACCAAATCAGGTAGCCTAACCTAATCAGGTCGTGACAAATAATCATGAACATCAAATTGATACTTACAGTGCAGATTCCTTAACCTCCTGTGTCCATTTTCAGACTCACAAGTTGACAGTTACCCTGTGGATAATGCAGAGACAGAGTCAGTAAAACAATTCCACACCAGATGAAGAATAAGTGGTTAATGTTCAGGAACTAGCTAGCTAAATTATTCGAAAGACTAACTTACATTGCCTGGGGTCTGTCCATAGGGAGTTCATATTTTTCCCTGCAGTGAATCCTTATTATTTTTAGCTATAAATAATCTAGCTGGCTAGCCTAGCTACAGTGCATTCTAAAAGTACTCACACCTCTTGACTTTTTCCACATTTTGTTAAGTTACAGCCTTATTTTAAAATTGATTAAATTGTTTTTTCCTCATCAATCTACACACAACACCCCATAATAAGAAAGCAAAAACAGGTTTTTAGACATTTTTGCAAATGCATTAAAATAAAAAACTGATATCAGTTTACTTTGTTGAAGCACCTTTCGCAGTGATTACAGCCTCGATTCTTCTTCGGTATGACGCTACAAGCTTGGCACACCTGTATTTGGGGTGTTTCTCCCATTCTTCTATGCAGATTCTCTCAAGCTCTGTCAGGTTGGATGGGGAGCGTCGCTGCACAGCTATGTTCAGGTCTCTCCATAGATCGGGTTCAAGTCCAGGCTCTGGCTGGGCCACTCAAGGACATTCAGAGACTTGTCCGAAAGCCAATCCTGCATTGTCTTGGTTTTGTGCTTAGGGTCGTTGTCATGTTGGAAGGTGAACCTTGCCCCAGTCTGAGGTCCTGAGTGCTCTGGACAAGTTTTAATCAATGATCTCTCTGTACTTTGCTCTGTTCATCTTTCCCTCGATCCTGACTAGTCTCCCTGCTGCCACCACCATGCTTCACCGTAGGAATGGTATTGGCCAGGTGATGAGTGGTGCCTGGTTTTCTCTGGATGTGACGCTTGGTATTTAGGCCAAAGAGTTCAATCTTGGTTTCATCAGACCAGGGAATCTTGTTTCTCGTGGTCTGAGAGTCCTTTAGGTGCCTTTTGGCAAACTCCAAGCAGGCTTTCATGTGCCTTTTACTGAGGGTGGCTTCCGTCTGGCCACTCTACCATAAAGGCCTGATTGGTGGAATGCTGCAGAGATGGTTGTCCTTCTGGAAGGTTCTCCCATCTCCACAGAGGAACTTTGGAGCTCTGTCAGAGTGACCATCAGGTTCTTGGTCACCTCCTTAACCAAGGCCCTTCCCCCTGATTTCTCAGTTTGGCCAGGAGGCCAGTTCTAGGCTGGGCGGTCAGCTCATTCTCCAAAGACATAGTTCTAGGCTAAATAAGTAAATGGGTTGACATTATTTTGGAGACAAAATAAACCGGAAATTAGCATAGGCCTTACTATTCAAACACACTGCAGTGAACGTTGTATTGGACTTAAAGACTTACCAATTTCGATAGGCCCCATTTCTTAGCCTGGTTGCCAGTCTGTTTCTGCTCTCTTGCCAACTCTTTATGGAATGTTTAGCTTCACAATGACAACGGAGTAGGCTAGAGGACCACAATGGAAACAACTCGACTAACCTGTTCCCCGCACATTGACTTGGTACCTGTACCCCTGTACATAGCCTCCTTATTGTTGTCATTTTGTTATTTTTTTAAAAACTTTTGTTTATTTAGTAAATATTTTCTTAACTCTATTTCTTGAACTGCATTGTTGGTTAAGGGCTTGTAATATGCATTTCACGGTAAGGTCTACTACACCTGTTGTATTCGGCACATTTGACAAATACAATTTGATTTGAAGTATTGACTTTTTTTGTGTATATAATCACCACCAATGTAGGTATATGTATCTGCCTGGTTTAACATTTTCATGTATTTTAAATGGTCAAATCAAATCAAGAGCACAAACTGGGATCATGCCACCCATTTCTCGGTTGGGCCCATAGACTATCAGTAGCCTATAAAATATAACGGCTCAGCCCCATAACGTACTTATACAACAATTCCATCACTTGATGGCGCTGTATACCACATGACCGAATGCATGCGACCATATCAAGAGGCGGGGTTTGAATGTGACAATTTACCTAATACAATGTAACCATCTCAAGTGTCTAAGACAACTGACTGTAAAACCGCAGACCAACTTGTTTACCAGCACTCGTTTCAACTACTCACCACAAATGCAACAGAAACGGATATCAAATGGGAGAAAACAGATTGTCAACAAAACGGAACCGCTGAGGGGACAGGGCCAGAGAACAGTCATATGAGGTGCGTAGCTCGTTGGGTGTGCAACATCAGGAGAATCTTACTGCATACATGGTTTGGATGGTTATTAAATGCGAGAAGTGCATATTTTATACCGGGAAATATGTTTTGGGTTCAAGTCGGAGACTAGGTTTATGCGGTCAGGACACTTTGGTGAGACCGGGGTTTAATCCCAAATACCCCGTGGGTTTTTTTTCTCTCTCGGCTGAACGATCCGCTGCCTTGTTGCTAGGAAACGTTTGACAGCTCTGATATTTAAGAGGGAATGACCAAGGCCTGCGGACTCCTCGGCTGAAACTGGCTCAAGCGGCACTGATTAAATACTCACCTAATCTACCGCGCGTACTTCTCATGCGATGTCAATTGTAGACTACGTTATCCATGTATAAACATGGCCATATCATGTTAACCATCAAACATCGTTCAATTCGCGAGTTATGTATGGACATTATGTTTGGCAATAAAATATGGTTTAGCAAAGTAGGTTAGCATATATCTAGGCTACTTGTCCAAAGCTTGAAAAACTAGAAGTGGCATTTTCACTGGAGCAGCATAAAAGGCAGGAATTGGACAGATGTGTAATGTGGTATCCTGTCACTCTCTCTCGTTCTCTTGGTGCCTATGGTCACGCATCTGAAGGTCACTCCGTGAACCAGTGGTGTAGACAGAAATCTATTGATGGCAGGGCCAGCAAAAATGTAGGTGGGCCAAAATTGAGGCACTCAAATAATCATTAAATTATCACAAATGCATAGCGTATCCTACCTTAATGTAATCGATCGCACACAACAAACCATCTAACATGTGATTTCACGTTACAGACCAAATAGTATTGTAGGCCTTTGTAAATCCACGACTCTTGCATTTAACATGATTTAACAATGATTTGATGGCAATGAGAGGACATGTAGCTCCTGCAATGCAGCATGTGGCAGCCAAAATCACTATGTCCACCCTGTTGCCACATGGAGGTGTGCCCTTCCACATTATTCAGAGCAACAAAGCTGAGCTCTCTTGGACAATGTTTACCTAATGAAAAATCACTGTGATATTCACCCCCAGATGATGTAAGACCTAGTACACTTGAAGAAAAAAAACAGGTGTCAACGTCTTTGCAAGGAAACTGAAAGAAACTGCTCTGGGACAAAGCAAAAACCAAAATAAGAGGAAATCTGCCATACATCCTCTAAGATCATGACCATCAGCCACCCAGAGAGACCAGCACCACTCCACCCTACACAATCGGGCCCCATCCAGAGAGGCCAACACCACCCCGCACCATTGGGCCCCTTCCAGGGTGGACAGCATCCCTTACCTCACTACCCACCCATGCCAACAGGAAAACACGCTAGTCAGAAGAGACCAGCAGTCCAGCAAGACATCTATGCATTAGTGTCACGAAGAATAGAGCACCCTGCTGCAGTTGAACGCAACCAGATAAGGCATCTGCTGAACATTATCTGCAATAAAATCTGAAATAGAATTTGTTATTATGAGAAATACAGCCTATTATAATGATTTCAGTTTTATATAAGCTACCCAGGAAAGGGTTAAAGTTAGCTTTTATATATATAAATATATAAATAACAAGAAAAACGGGCAAACTGAATACAATTTTTAAAAAGTACCCTAGGAAAAAGCAAAGCTAAAAAGGTCTCTTTTAAATCTGTCCACAGTTTCAGCCCCCATCAGATTCTCTGGCAGGCTATTCCAGAGGCTGGGGGCATAGTAACCAAGGCCTACCTTTCCATGCCTCTTGGTCCTAGGCTTTGGGATAGCTAAAATGCCAGTGCCAGAGGAACTGAGCTACCTACTGGGTACATAACTCAAAAGCATGACTGATTATGTATTGGGGTGCACAATTGTGGGTTGATTTAAAAACCAATGGAATAATCTTAATGTATTCTAAAATGCACAGGCAGCCAGTGCAGAGACTTTGAAACCAGTGTAATGTCTATAGCATTCTGTATGTTTTGCAGTTAACCAATGGCTTTCTTGGTTAGACCAGACAGGAGAGCATTAAAGTAGTCAAGCCTGCTTGTAATAAAATCATGGATGAGTCTCTCTGTATCAGCCTGAGATAGAAATGGCCCTGGTGACACAAATGTAAAGTTGTGTATCGTCTAGGTAGCAGTGAAAATCAATGCCATGCTTTCTGATAATGCTGCCAAGGGGAACATACAGTTGAAGTTTACATGCAGCTTAGCCAATTACATTTAACTCAGTTTTTCACAATTCCTGACATTTAATCCTAGTAAAAATTCCCTGTCGTAGGTCAGTTAGGATCACCACTTTATTTTAAGAATGTGAAATGTCAGAATAAAAGCAGATTGATTTATTTCAGCTTTCATTTATTTCATCACATTCCCAGTGGGTCAGAAGTTTACGTACACTCAATTAGTATTTGGTAGAATTGCCTTTATATTGTTTGACTTGGGTCAAACGTTTCAGGTAGCCTTCTACAAGCTTCCCACAATAAGTTGGGTGAATTTTGGCCCATTCCTCCTGACAGAGCTGGTGTAAGTGAGTCAGGTTTGTAGGCCTCCTTGCTCGCACACACTTTGTCCATTTGGAAGACACATTTGCGACCAAGCTTTAACTTCCTGACTGATGTCTTGAGATGTTGCTTCAATTTTTCCGCATAATTTTCCTACCTCATGATGCCATCTATTTTGTGAAGTGCACCATTCCCTCCTGCAGCAAAGCACCTCCACAACATGATGCTGCCACCCCCGTGCTTCATGGTTAGGATGGTGTTCTTCGGCTTGCAAGCGTTCCCCTTTTTCCTCCAAACATAACAATGGTCATTATGGCCAAACAGTTCTATTTTTGTTTCGTCAGACCAGAGGGCATTTCTCCAAAAAGTACAATCTTTGTCCCCATGTGCAGTTACAAACCCGTAGCCTGGCTTTTTTATGGCGGTTTTGGAGCAGTGGCTTCTTCCTTGCTGAGTGGCCTTTCAGGTTATGTTGATATAGGACATGTTTTACTGTGGATACAGATACTTTTGTACCTGTTTCCTCCAGCATCTTCACAAGATCCTTTGCTGTTGTTCTGTGATTGATTTGCACTTTTCGCACCAAAGTACGTTCATCTCTAGAAGACAGAATGCATCTCCTTCCTGAGCGGTATAACAGCTGCGTGGTCCCATGGTGTTTATACTTGTGTACTATTGTTTGAACAGATGAACGTGGTACCTTCAGGCGTTTGGAAATTGCTCCCAAGGATGAACCAGACTTGAGGTCTTGGCTGATTTCTTTAGATTTTTCTCATGATGTCAAGCAAAGAGGCACTGAGTTTGAAGGTAGGCCTTGAAATACATCCATTGGTACATTTCCAATTGACTCAAATGATGTCAATTAGCCTATCAGAAGCTTCTAAAGCCATGTCGTCATTTTCTGGAATTTTCCAACCTGTTTAAAGGCACAGTCAACTTAGTGTATGTAAACGTCTGACCCACTGGAATTGTGATACAGTGAATTATAAGTGAAATAATCTGTCTGTTAACAATTGTTGGACAAATTACTTGTGTCATGCACAAAGTAGATGTCCTAACCGACTTGCCAAAACTATAGTTTGTTAACGACATTTGTGGAGTGGTTGAAAAATGAGTTTTAATGACTCCAACCTAAGTGCATGTAAACTTCCGACTTCAAATGTGTGTGTGTAAGTGAACCGTACCGGATCCAAAATTGAACCTTGTGGAAAGCCACATGTGATATCTATTTTCTCTGAGTTATGTTCACCCAGGGTGGCAAAGTCTCAACCTGTTAAATAGGTCCTAAACCAATTTAAAACTGGACCAGAGAGGCCAACCCACCTCTCCATTCTGTCCAGAAGAACATCATGGTTAACTGTGTTGAATGCAGCACCTAAATCCAAGAATACAAGAACAGAGAGCTGTTTGGCATCTGTGTTGGCTCTAGGATCATTTACCACTTTAACTAAGCTGTCTGTGCTGTGGTGGGCACAAAAATTAGGTAGGATAATTTTTTTTAAATACACTTAAATAATTTAGCTGTTTGAAAACCAATTTCTTCAGAATTTTGTAGGTTGGAGATTGGAGCTGAAGAATCTAGATTACTTTTCTTCAGAAGGAGTTTCATCATAGCAGTTTTTAGTGCAGTGGGGAAAGTTCCTGTGAACAGGGAGTGATTAACAATAGCTTGCACTTCTTCAGATATGCAATTAAAAACTGTTTTGAAGGTGGTGGGGATAGGATCAAGAAGGCAGGTAGAAGGCTTAAGTTGTGATATCACTTTCCTGAGTATGTCTGTGTCAACCAGGGATAATAACTCCATTGTGCCTTTTATTTGCGTGGTAGGCTAGGGCACTTATCATCAGGTCTGGATACCCAGCCTAATGTCTGTTATCTTATCTCTGAACTATGCTGCAAACTCATCACATTTAGATGTGGAGGAATGCTCACAGGTTTGTGGGGTTAAGATTTATCAAGCCATCAATGGTCGAGAAGTGCACTCTCAAATTATTCTAATTATTAGTGATCAATTTAGAAAACTGAGCCTGTCTGGCATTTCCAATTGCCTTGTTAGACATGCCAAGTTGCTCTCTCAGAATATCATAGTGGACCTGCAACTTTGACATTCTCCACTTCCGCTCTGCCTTGCTGCAATTTCTCTTTAATTGATTTGTTTCCTCACTCAGACAAGGGGTTCTCAATTTCGATGTGGCCTTTTTCAACCTTACTATAGCTATGGCATCAATGGTTGTCCTTAATTTGCTATTAAAGTTATCAACTAAATCATCACAAGAGGAAGGCAGAATAGGTGATGTATTGTTCATACGCTCAATACAATCTGTAGCAACTTCAGAGGTAAGATAGCATTTCTTAATAATGCGTTCAGTATTACCCTGTGATATGGGCAACAAGGTAGTGAAAAATCCCCAGTGGTGATCAGATAAAGCAACATCAACAATAGAGGATATGTCAATAGAAAGCCCCTTGGTAATAACCAGGTCCAGAGTATGGCCACTGTTATGGGTGGGCCAGGTAACTTGTTGGATAAAGTCCATAGAGCTCAAAAGATTTATAAATTCAATGGCCTTGAAGGTCAGTCTCTTCGTCAACATGAATATTAAAATCGCCCAACCCAATGATTTTGTCATAGTTGTCAAGGACAATATTTCAGAGAAATCAGTAAAGAAATTAGGGCAGTACTTTGGTGGCCTATAGAGGGTTATGGCCAGCACTGGTGACTGACATTTAAACAGTAGCATGATGCTCAAAAGACACAAATCCAAATGAAATGTCCTTACAGCTGAGAGCATTAGTAAAAATAGAGGCTGTCCCCCGACCCTTTTCCCTTTTCTGATAGTATAAAAAGCTGTAGTCCGGGTGGGAGGCTTCAATAAGAGTGGCACTACAGTCTGAAGACAGCCATGTCTTTGTGAGGAACATGCAATCAACTTTTGCGCTCAGTAATGAGGTCATTCACGAGAAAGGTTTTAATAGTGATTTCTCTAACATTTAAAAGCTCCATATTCAATGAGTGTAGGCCACTCTGCCCCTGGAAAGGTAACCAATGGAATAACAACCAAATTATGAACGTTTTCTGCCAGTCTCTAATCGATCAGAATGGTAGGATATGACAATTTGTATAAACTCACTAGAAGGCGGCGTTAGAGGAGCATAAATTAGGTTACTCACAATAACCATAGTGCCATTTTTACAGGAGTTGATATGCTTTCCAAGTCTTCTGTGGTTTACTCTGACAGGGAGGACTGGAGCACTACCAGACCCTGTCAGTCGGTCTCTAAAACAGTTTGATGTTACTGGAAATAATCCTGGAAACCCTGCGGTTAGGATGAGTCCCGTCTCTTTTTTTAAAACTGCTAATTGCTTTCACAGCAAATCAAAGTTGTCACAAAAGGAGACATTCCTGTCATTGCAAAGTTTCTTCAGGTACTCGTTTAGAGCAACGAGTCAGCTGAAATGTTCCGAATCCCTCCGATAGCACAGGAGGGGGCAGGAGATAATTATTCTCTTCCCTGTGCTAGCGAGGTGTTTAAAAAATATATATATTTGTAGTCCTCCCTCAGATCGCCTAAAACCTATGTGAATGGGCCTCCCGAGTGGCGCAGCGATCTAAGGCACTGCATCGGCGTTACCATAGCCTGAGGTTCGATCCCAGGCTGTGCCATTACCGGCCGTGACCGGGAGTTCCATAGGGCGGCTCACAATTGGCCCAGCTATCCGGGTTATGCGAGGGTTTGACCGGGGGAGCTTTACTTGGCTCATCATGCTCTAGCAACTCCTTGTGGCAAGCCGGGCGCCTGCAGGATGAGCTCATCGTCAGTTGAACGGTGTTTCCTCCGACACATTGGTGCAGCTGGCTTCCGGGATAAGCGAGCAGGTGTTAAGAAGCGCAGCTTGGTGGGTCATGCTTCGGAGGACGAGCCCGTTGGGGAGTTGCAGCGATGAGACAAGATCGTAATCCCGAAATTCCGATGGTGTTGGAAACACCAGGATGGTGGAAGATGGCCAAAGACCCTTCTGTCTTGAGTCAGCAACCTCCTGAACTGTGGTGGCCACGGGGGAAGGGTGCCACTAGGCGGCCACCGGCTGCTGGGGTACTCCCAGGATTCGTGCTGACTGCCGGGGCTGGTAGGTCCGGCTCAAGCGGGCCAAAACTGTTTTAGAGCTGGATTGGATCTTCTCGGACAGATGAAGGGTAGCCAGACTGCCTTTCCTATCTCCTACGCCTTTAAGTGTCCAGTCTCCTGTGAGCTGCAGAGTTGAGCTTAACATCTGTCTGTTGGATTGGGGCAGATCAACTCCACCCGACTCATCAACAGCTTTGCTATAGGAGGCATTTATAACTGAGATTCGGTTTGCCTGGACTACAGCTCACAGGAGGATCTCTTCCCTAAGCTGCTTGATGGTGGTGCATTTACCATCACCATCATTAAGTTTGCTGATGACACAACAGTGGTAGGGCTGATCACCGACAATGACGAGACAGCCTATAGGGAGGAGGTCAGAGACCTGGCCGTGTGGTGCCAGGACAACAACCTCTCCCTCAACGTGATCAAGACAAAGGAGATGATTCTGGACTACAGGAAAAGGAGGACCGAGCACGTCCTGATTCTCAGCAACGGGGCTGTAGTAGAGCAGGTTGAGAGCTTCAAGTTCCTTGATGTCCACATCACCAACAAACGAACATAGTCCAAGCACACCAAGACAGTCGTGAAGAGGGCACGACAAAACCTATACCCCCTCAGGAGACTGAAAAGATTTGGCATTGGTCCTCAGATCCTCAAAAGCTTCTACAGCTGCACCATTGAGAGCATCCTGACTGGTTGCATCACTGCCTGGTATGGAAACTGCTCGGCCTCCGACTGCAAAGCACTACAGAGGGTAGTGTGTATGGCCCAGTACATAACTGGGGCCAAGCTTCCTGTCATCCAGGACTTCTATACCAGGCAGTGTATAGAGGAAGGCCCTAAAAATTGTCAAAGACTCCAGCCACCCTAGTTATAGACTGTTCTCTCTGCTACCGCACGTTATCGTAGCGCCAAGTCTAGGTCCAAGTTCCTTCTAAACAGCTTCTACCCGCAAGCCATAAGACTCCTGAACAGCTAATCAAATGGCTACCCAGACTATTTGCATTGCCCTCTCCCTCTACGCTGCTGCTACTCTCTGTTATTATCTATGCATAGTCACTTTAATAACTCTACCTACATGTACATATTACCTCAATTACATTGACTTTGTACCGGTACCCCCTGTATATTGCCCCGCTATTGTTATTTACTACTGCTCTTTTAATTATTTGTTATTCTTATCTCTTACTTTTTTGTGTTCGTATTTTCTTAAAACTGCATTGTTGGTTAAGGGCTTGTATAAGTAAGCATTTCACTGTTCACTGTTGTATTCAGCGCATGTGACAAATACAATTTGATTTGATTTAGTGCTGACAAATCCCTGTCCAGTTTTCAGTTACACCTCATCTTCATCTTGTGATTGTGTGGAAATCATCTCACTAAAGCATTCGTGCCCAGCCGTGGATAAAAACACCAGTGGGCTAGCACTGCTAGCGTTAGCCTGCTTCTATTTCATGACGGCTAGGAACTAACTGCTACTTAACAGGAATCCGGATCACAAACATGCGGTCCCACTTTAAAAGCTAACCGCGTCGCGGAATCCATAGCAATAACTTTAGCTATGATTTTAAAAGAGAACTATTTCATAAAAACAACAAACCGAGTGTAGACAGTACACTGTTCTGTTGTGTGCACTGATTGTGTATGTAGCCTCAAACAAAGTTCATGAAATTAGTAATTTGCTAATCTTAGATAATATCGATATTTAGTATTAGACATTTTTGAGACTCACTTTTACAGCACCTTCGATGTTACAGCAGTAGGAATACAAGGATATAACGTCTATAAAATGTCTACGGGGGAGGTGTTGCCGTATATATTCAGAGCCATATTACTGTAAAGCTCATAGAGAGGGCCATATTCCTGTAAAGCTCAGAGAGGATCTCATGACAAATGAAGTAGAAGTGCTGTGGTTGCAGGTTCACCTGCCTCATCTGAAGCCTCTTCTTTTAGGGTGCTGCTATAGGCCACCAAGAGCTCAAGAGGATATGTGACTAATACCTGTAACATGACCCAGGTTATCACTCAACCAATTAGAGTCTATTCTAATGGTGTTGGATCTGTGATATGATCAAGCGGATATCTTCACCAATGCTACAGAGCTTTGCTCCAAAGTGGGTGATAGTGCACAAGTTCAAACACCACAGGGAACTGTTTCTGAGGAACGGCCATTCAGTGGCTCCAGGAGAGGGTGATGGACTCTCTTTCAAACACCTGACCCACTCCTGTGCCCTCAGACCCAGCTCCACTAGGACACACCTTACCGGAGTCTCGTGGCACACCAGGAGTACTGTGCAGATCACAGCGTAGTCACAAGCCTCCTGACAGACTGACGCTATAGTTGAGACTAGGAGACTCATGGTGTTAGTGTTTGAAAAGCAGACCTAGTTGAAAGAAAAAGGTCTTATCTTTGTTTGTTTACAGTTGCAGTAACACTAGCACAAGTTCTAAAGTATTGTGAAGAAAAGAAAAGGAAACACTTGTTGTTGACTTGTATGCTTAATTTCAGTCCCCCTGCGAGGAAAATACCTTAAGGGGAGAGAAGTGTTATGGTGTGGACACTATATAAATAATTCCTACTGAATAGGTGGTGTACTTAACTGAAGTATAGTAGTATTACTATTCATGGGAGCATGGTTATTATGGACATTGCTGTTTACCTGGCTGTGATGTCATCAACCAGAGTTGGCACAGTATTAACAGGACAGTACCTCATGTTGAGTTTGGTATATCGCTCTCCCGTTTTCTACCGTTTGTACATGGCAGTACCCCCTTTATTTTGTAGTTTGCAAGTAAAGCCAATGAACATTGAAATGCGTGTGGCTAATCCTTGTAAGTTACCACAATTACTATCCGGTAATATGGTCAGGTGCAGCAAAGGAAGACCTAGCAAAGCTGCAGCTGTCTTAAAACAAAGCAGCACACCCTGCCCTTACCGCACACACAGAACTAACATCATCAACAATGATAGTCTTTCATGGTTGTAGAGAAATTGACTACTTCTATTCTAGTCTTTTTAATAAACATTTGTAAGTTCAAAATGCCTAACCACTTGTTTAATCTATTTACGTACACCTCAAACATATTTACATTGCATTCGGAAAGCATTTGTTACGTTACAGCCGTATTTATTAAAATACTATTTTTCCCTTATCAATATTCACACAATACCCCATAATGACAAAGCAAAACAAATGTCTGATAAATGTATTAAAAAAAGTGAAATATCACATTTACATAAGTATTCAGACCCTATACTCAGTACTTTGTTGAAGCACCTTTGCCAGTGATTACAGCCTCGAGTCTTCTTGGGTATGACGCTACAAGCTTGGCAAACCTGTATTTGGGGAATTTCTCTCATTCTTCTCGTCAGATCCTCTCAAGCTCTGTCAGGTTGGATGGGGAGCGTTGCTGCACAGCTACTTTCAGGTCTCTCCAGAGATGTTGGATCGTGTTCAAGTCCGGGCTCTGGCTGAGCCACTCAATGACATTCAGAGACTTGTACCGAAGCCAGTCCTCCGTTGTCTTAGCTGTGTGCTTAGGGTCGTTGTCCTGTTGGAAGGTGAACCTTCACCCCAGTCTGAGGTCCTGAGTTTTCTGAAGCAGGTTTTCATCATGGATCTCTCTGTACTTTGCTGCGTTCATCTTTGCCTCGATCCTGACTAGTCTTCCTGTCGCTGAAAAACATCCCCACAGCATAATTCTGCCACCACCATGCTTCACCGTAAGGATGGTGCCAGGTTTCCTCCAGATGTGACGCTTGCCATTCAGGCCAAAGAGCTCAATCTTGGTTTCATCAGACCAGAGAATCTTGTTTCTCATGGTCTGTCCTTTAGGTGCATTTTGGCAACTCCAAGCGGGCTGTCATGTGCCTTTTTACTGAGGAGTGGCTTCCGTCTTGGTGCTTCCAAACTTCTTCCATTTAAGATTGATGGAGGCCACTGTGTTCTTGTGGACCTTCAATGCTGGAGACACTTTTTGGTACCCTTCCCCAGATCGGTGCCTCGACAAAATTCTGTCTCTGAGCTCTAAGGACAATTTCTTCGACCTCATGGCTTGGTTTTTGCTCTGACATGCACTGTCAACTGTGGGACCATATTTTTTTTATTTATTTAACCTTTAGGCCGGACAAAGTTGAACTACTGTTTAACGGATGCCCCGTCTCTCTTTTCTCCACACCCCGAAAAAAATATATATATAATACTAAAAATAAAAAATCTGATGTGTTCTTTTTTTGGCCAATATATGTGGCTCTTTGTTTATAATGCACTGTCCACTGTCCCTTGACGCTTTCCCAAGTTGACCATGTTCGAGACTCGGATTGGACAGTGAAACACACACGCTCGCACCTGCAGGCCATGTACAGATGTTTCATTTCTCTCTCATGCTGTAATGGCTGAAGCCAGCGCAAATTCCTACTATTTATGTGTCCAGGTTAAACGTGGGACGTTCCTCATTATAAACAAACAGTCGGTTAAATTCATGTTTTATTGCATCATTTTCAGATTAGATGCGATTTAATAGACGAAACAACAATGTCATTGAACCAATTGACTGGCCAAAGATCAGGGCATTCATCGGCAAAATACGCAGTGCAAGCTCATAGTATTTTGGACAACCAAATTAAAGTCAAAATTATTGATGAAATCGAAGTGTGTCAGCTGTATGGTGATTTGCGATTCATAATTTACATTTTACCGGTACAACCAGTAATAGTAGTAGGCCAACCGATAACCACGAAGGAATGCGTTTGAAGTGATGATGCCCTGCCGAGAACAGCCAACATGTCCAGCAAAGTACATCGCCAGTGGAACGCACACACTTGGTGCCAATCAGATGGGGGCTTTTCGTGGCAGCCAGACGAGACAATCGAAGGAGGATGCGGTGAGCAAAGTTACAGGGCTCGAATTTAGTGCATGTTATAAGCATTTTGTGTTGTTGATGATGATAGAGTATACTCTAAGGCTGGATTTATGTATTTTTTTCCAATGCTACATTAATTTGGCAGACCTATCTTGATTGACCCTCTTTCTACAAGGCCTTGTCTATGAGAGGCCTAATCATATTTGTATGGATATTTTGGTAACGCCTAGGCTATAGATGCATTCAGGTAATGAACTCTTTATTATGCGTCAACATTTTAATTTGATTACAATTATTTGTCAATCATTCTTGAATTTGTTAGGCTACACAATTAAGTAGATTAATGAACTGATACATTCATACATTACTTCTATTTTCTAAATGTTTTAATCTGATAGGATGTATGATAGAATGCAATTTCTATGTGAATGTTTATGAATGTTAGTTTGTGTATTAATAAAAAATTATCTGAAAATCACTCTGAATATTTCTCCTATTGTTCATGTCCATATAGCCTAGGACAATGTGAAGTACTGTTATTCCTTATCCACTTAATGTATTATTTATTTATTTCACTCGCCTCACTTTTCTGGGGGGAAAATCCGTTAAACAGTGAAACAATTTTGTCTGGCCTTATTTAACTAGGCAAGTCAGTTAAGAACCAATTCTTATTTACAAAGACTGCCTACTCCGGCCAAACCTTAACGACGCTGGGCTAATTCTGCGCCACCCTATGGTACTCCCAATCACGAACGGTGGTGATACAGCATGGAATTGAACCAGGTTCTGTAGTGACTTCTCTAGCACTGAGATGCAGTGCCTTAGACCGCTGCGCCACTCTGGAGCCCCCCCCCCCAATTTTTGTTAAAAATATAATAATATATATGTAGATAGACAGGTGGACTCCAAGTTGTAGAAACATCTCAAGGATGATCAATGGAAACAGGATGCACCTGAGCTCAATTTCGAAACTCATAGGAAAGTGTCTGAATACATTTTGTAAATTAGGTATTTCTGTTTTTTATTTTTTATAAATTTGGAAACATTAAAAAAAAAAACTGTTTGCTTTGTCATTATGGGGTATTGTGTGTAGAATGCTGAGGATTTTTATTTAATCTGTTACGTTACAGCCCTTTTCTAAAATAAAGTGGAAAAAGTCAAGGGGTCTGAATACTTTCCGAAGGCACTGTACATACCCCACCAGACACGCCACTACAGGTTTCTTCACGGTCTCTAAACCAAAAACAGATTTTAATGCATCGCTCAGTTATGTATTGAGCCATATCATCGTGGAATGCTCTGCCACAAGAGGTTACTTGGGCAAAAAGCAAGTTTAGCTTAAAAAAATGGATAAAAACATGTATCACAGTGCCTTTTTCTAAAGATCTAATTTAACTGTACTGTATATAAGAATATGCATATGTGTATATACTGAGTGTACAAAATATTAAGACACCTTCCTAATTTTTAGTTTTTCCCACAGAACAGCCTAAATTCTTCGGTGCATGTACTCAACAAGGTGTCAACCATTCCACAGGGAATGGGATACTGGCCCATGTTGACTCCAATGCTTCCCACAGTTGTGCCAAGTTGGCTGGATGTCCTTTGGGTAGTGAACCATTCTTGAAACACACAGGAAACTGTTGAGCATGAAAAACCTAGCAGCGTTGAAGTTCTTGACGCAATCAAACCGGTGTGCCTGGCATCTTCTACCATATCCCGTTTAAAGGCAGTTCAATCTTTTGTCTTACCCATTCACCCTCTGAATGGCACGCATACACAATCCATGTCTCAATTGTCTCAAGGCTTAAAAATTCTTCTTTACCCTGTCTTCTCCCCTTCATATACACTGATTGAAGTGTATTTAACAAGGGACATTAATAAGGGATCATAGCTTTCACCTGGATTCACCTGGTCATTCTATGTCATGGTAAGAGCAGGTGTTCATAATGTTCTGTACACTCAGTGTATATGAGTAGTGTAAATTGTATTTTTGTTGTCTCTTGGTGACTTTCTTAACTGTTTTTTTCTTAATTATTTTTTCTCAATGTAATATCTTATGGTGTTCTTGTCCATTACTGCTCTGTAGTTTTGTCATGTATTTGTACGTTTTATGTGGACCCCAGGAAGAGTAGCTTCTGCATGTTCAGTAGCTAATGGGAATCTTACTAAACTAATCTAAACATGCAACTAGACACATAATAAACCATAGTCCTAGTTTAAGTAACGAGACTGAGACTAGATCATAATGTCCTGATATGACTTGGCAACCTATCAGATCACTGGCTCAGCGACCAGGAGATAGTAGGCTAGGCGGCCACAAGTGTAACCATTTTAATCACTGTCACGGAGGCCAATCAAAGTAGATCAGGTTTGCGTTAAGTTACATGCTGCATATTAAACAACATCAAAGGAAGCGTAAATTATAACAGTATGCTAATTAATACACATAATAGGCCATACTATAGCCTGTATAGACTACAACAGTGGCCAACAACCTTTTTCTTAGTCAAGATCACTTTCTTAGTCAAAATGCAAGCCTAGTGCAATTCTCGGCTGGGCGCAGGAGATCAAGTACGCCTACGGTGTATTGTGTGATATCAGTTAAATGATCAATGGCCTAACTATAGTGTATGGGCGGAGAACCACAGGGCAAAGTTATATTTCCAATTAAATTTGCTGTGGGCTTGTGGTAGCTGCTGTAGCTTAGATCACAGTGTCTATCTGATTGGCCAGCGATATGCCTACAGGTGCACCTGATTTAGCTCTCTGGGGAGATAAAATGATGAAAGAGTTTGAATCTTCAGACAAATAAAATGGTTCAAAATGGGAACACTTCACCTACCCGGGATGCAGGGAAACTGAATCAAGTGCACACATCGCATTATTGGCGAATAGGCTACTAAAAACATTGTTTTATTTATTTTTTATCTAAAATAGCCCCTCCAGGCCCTGCAGTGGCTTTGCCCTGACAGTGCCCTCAATAATTATTGGGACAGTGAAGCATTTTTTTCACCTTTTGGCTCTATACTTGAAATCAAACAATGACTAAGTTAAAGTGCAGACTGTCAGCTTTAATGTGAGGGTATTTTCATCCATTTCGTGTGAACTGTCTAGAAATTACAGTCCCCCCATTTTAGGGCACCAAAAGTATTGGGACAAATTCACTTATGTGTATTAAAGTAGTAAAAAGTGAAGTATTTGGTCCCATATTCTTAGCACGCATTGACTACATCAAGCGGGTGACTCTACACATTTGTTGGATGCATTTTCTGTTTGTTTTGGTTGTGTTTCCGATAAATTTGTGCCCAATAGAAATTTAAGGGTAAATAATATATTGTGATTTTTGGAGTCACTTTTATTGTAAATAAGAATAGAATATGTTTCTAAACCCTTCTACATTAATGTGGACGCTACCATTATTACGGATAATATGTTTAGAAACATATTCTATTCTTAACCACAGAGAGTCAGTTGGAAACTCAGGTCGTGGTCTTTCTTGGCCGATGGCTAATTCACAAAGTGTCTGCTTCATTCTATTCATTAAGCTGAAGTGCCTCGCAGTTTCAAGTGGATTTTCAGTCTGCTTTGTATTAGGGGTAGGCAGTTAGTTGATCCAAATTGATTGAAATGTACCTCATCTGTTTCTCTTTCCAGGCTAATGCAGGAAGTAACTGCAGCCCTCAGGAATCACAGAATACTGTTCCACCTCTTCTCTCCTTCTCCGGGAGCATGCCATCTGAACCTTGTGTCAGGTAAATCTGTAAACTGGTGAATCCGTACACACACACAGCTCTACAACTGTTTCCAGCATTTTGTAATTGGGTGTGAGACTCATTTTGCCCTTTAGAGAGTTTGCAATGCCATCTGCAGTGTTAACTGTAGTATATGTGGTGAGCTAACTAACCTCTGATCAACCTTGGTCTGGCATGGCTGGTCTGAGCTTCAGTGGGGCAGCATGTTGGCAAGTGTGGTAAGAGCAGTCCCCCCCCCCCCTTCACACACACACTTCTCTGTCAGATTATAATCCTGCTCTGCCTCTCAGCCTGTGGCGACATGTCCCTCATTCCCGGGGTATTACTCTGTCAGGGCCACACACACTGTCGGTAGAGGGGCAGGCTGTTCCTCAGGGCCTTGTCCAGCCTGGACAGAGAGTTAGGGAGGTGCAGCCCGTTGACAATGTTGAACTACAACTGCTGAGCCTTAGTGGTGACCAGCAGGGGACTCCAGCGCTCTACCACGAACCCTGAGAACACACACACACACACACACACACACACACACACACACACACACACACACACACACACACACACACACACACACACACACACACACACACACACACACACACACACACACACACACACACACACCAGACTTGTGTTCACATACCTTCAATAGTAATTAGTTATTTGTAGTGACAGACCAAACTGCAGACAGGCAGAAAAAAGGACTGACAGCTAGTTGACTAATAAACAGACATATGAAATGGACAGCTAGGAGAACAAGAGAGACAAACAAGGAGATGCGGCAGGTAGCCTAGCGGTTAAGAGTGTTGGGCCAGTAACGAAAGGTCGCTGGTTTGAATCCCTGACTTGAATAGGTGAAAAATCTGTCCATGTTCCCTTGAGCAAGGCACTTAACCCTAATTGCTCCTGTAAGTCGCTCTGGATAAGAGCATCTGCTAAATTTCTAAAATGAAATGAGCAGAGAGACGAGAGACAGAGATTTTCCCACAGCCTTGACTGATATCTCTCCCTCACTCTCTCTCCCCCACTCCTTCCTTCCCTCTGTCCCTCCCTCCCAGTGGGAAGGAGCTGGTAACAGACCAGAGGCTATGCCAGTCCAAGTCTCACCAGGACTCCGTCCTCTCCGCCCTCAACCAGCAGAGGAAGGATGGCCTACTCTGTGATGTCACCTTGGTCGCCGGCGACCAGAAGTTCCACGCCCATAAAGCAGTGCTGGCGGCGTGCAGCGATTACTTCCGGGTGAGTTTGGACCTGGGGAGGACACTACACTCTTAGAAAAAAATTGTTATTTGTCTGTCCCCATAGGAGAACCCTTTGAAGAACCCTTTAGCTTCTAGGTAGAACCCGTTTGGGTTCCATGTAGAAACCTTTCCACAGAGGGTTCTACATGGAACCCAAAAGAGTTCTACTTGGAACCAAAAAGTGTTCTACCTGGAACCAAAAAGGGTTCTCCTATGGGGACAGCCGAATAACCCTTTTTGGAACCCTGTTTTCTAAGAGTGTAGTTTCAAGTTGTATTGTCACGTGCACAAGTACAGTGAAATGCCTGTCTTGCAAGCTCTTTCCTAACAAAGCAATAATCAATATCACTAGTACTATAAGTAAATTAGTACAAAAACACACGAGAAATAGAAACAATAAGAACAGGAGAAAGTATGTAAGCTATATACAGGCTCAGATCCAGGGTCAGTGCCAATACCATACAATGTGCTGGATACTGGAGTGGTAAGGGTAGATATGTATAGGGTGTCAGGTGACTAGGCATCAGGATATATGATAAACAGAGTAGCAGCAGCGTATTTGATGATTGTATGGGACTGTGTTAGTGTGTGTAATGTGTGTGTGAGCAAATGAAGCGTGTGTGTTGGAGTGTCAGTATGAGTGTGTGTGTGTGTAGAGTCAGTACTGTGAGTGTGCATAGAGTCAGTGCAAAAATACAAATAAAATAAAAGGGTCAATGCAGATAGTCCGTGTAGCCATTTTGTTATCTGTTTAGCAGTCTTATGGCTTGGAGATAGAAGCTGGTTAGGAGCCTGTTTGGGTCAGACTTGTTGCTCCGGTACTGATTGCCGTGCGGAAGCAGTGTGAACAGTCTATGGCTTGGGTAGCTGGAGTCTTTAACAATTTTCCGGGCCTCCCTTTTACACCGCCTGATAGAGGTCCTGGATCTCAGGGAGCTCTGCCCCAGGGATGTACTGGGTGTTCTGCACCACCCTATATAGCACCATGTGATCGAGGGTGGTGCAGTTGCCATAACAAGCAGTGATGCAGCCAGTCAAGATGCTCTCAGTTTGGCAGCTGTATAACTTTTTGAGGATTTGAGGGCCCATGCCAAATCTTTTCAACCTCCCAAGGGGGAGGTGGCACAGTCGTGCCATCTTCACGACTGTGCGCGTGGACCATTTTAAGTCCTTAGTGATTTGGACACAGAGGAACTTGAAGCTCTCTACCTGCTCCACTAGTGCCCTGTTGATGTGGATAGGAGCGTACTCGCCCCCTGTTTCCTGTAGTCCACGATCAGCTCCTTGGTCTTACTGTCATTGAGGGAGAGGTTGTTCTGGCACCACACTGCCAGGTCACTGACCTCCTCCCTGTTGGCCTTCCCATTTTCGCTGGTGATCAGGCCTACCCCCGTCATGTCGTCAGCAAACTTGATGATGGTGTTGGAGTTGTGCATGACCACGCAGTTGTGGGTGAACACGGAGTACAGGAGGGGAGTAAGCGCACACCCCTGTGAGGCCCACATGTTGTGGGTCAGCGTGGCGGAGGTGATGTTGCCTACCCTCACCACCTGGGGTCAGCCCGTCAGAAAGTCCACGATCCAGTTGCAGAGGGAGGTGTTCAGTCCCAGGGTCCCATGCTTGGTGATGAGCTTGAAGGGGACTATGGTGTTGAATGCTGAGCTCTAGTCAATGAACAGCATTCTCACGTATTCCTCTTATCTAGGTGGGTGAGGGCAGTTGAGATTGCGCCTTTGGATCTGTTAGGGCGGTATGCAAATTGGAGTGGATTAGGGGTGTCTAGGATGATGGAGTTGATGTGTGCCATAACCAGCCTTTCAAAGTACTTAAATCAAATCAAATTGTATTGGTCACGTACAAGTCTTTAGCAGATGTTATTGCAGTTGGTGATTGTGATACAGGGTGGTAGTCTTTGTGGCATGTAGCCTTAGAGTTCTAGGGAACAGGAATAATGCTGGTCAGCTTGAGATGTGGGGATTACAGACTGGGACAAGCAGAGGTTGAAAATGACCGTAGATATGCCTGCCAGCTGTTCTGTGCATGCTCTGAGAACACGTCCTGCAATACTGTCTGGCCTGCGGCCATGCAAGTGACCTGATTTTAAAAACCTTACTCACGTCGTCCTCTGGGTCGGCGGGGGCCCTCATGCACGGCTTGGTGTTTTTGTCGAAGTATGTATAAAATGCATTATGTTCGTCTGGTAGAAACGCATCGTTGGGCAGATCACTGCTGGTTCTTCCTTTGTAATCTGTAATGGACTGTAGCCCCTGCCACATGCGGTTGGCGTCGGAACCTGTGTAATAGGATTCCACCTTGTTTTTATTTCGTCCTTTTGCTTGTTTGATGGTTCTGTGGAGGTCGTAGCAGGATTTCTTGTCCTCAGCCGTAGTCTCTGGGTTGGTTGCGATAGACCTGTGTGTGGTAGCCCTGTCCTTTAATTTAGCTGCAACCTTGGTGTTAATCTAGGGCTTTTGATCTTCACTGTGGGGACATCGGTGATGCATTTCCTAATGAAGCCGGTGGCGGAGGTGGTTAGTTGTCGATGCTATCTGCGGAGTCCGGGTACAGTCAGCGCTAGCAAAGCAGTCCTGTAGCATAGCCTCTGATTCAGAGGACCATTTATCTACGGAGCACGTCACGGGTACTTCCTGTTTGAGCTTCTGCTTGTAGGCAGGAGTATAGAGTCATGATCTGATTGCCGAACGGGGGATGAGGGAGGACCTTGTATGCTTGCTTGTGAGTAGAGTAACAGTGGTCTAGGACTTTATCAGCCCTAGTGGCAAAGGAGACATGTTGATGGAAGTTGGGTATTACGTGTCTTAATGACGCAGAATTAAAATCACCGGCAACCAAAAAAGCAGCTTCCAGGTTCATGGTTTTCTGCTTGTTTATAGCCTTGTACAGTTTAAGTGCCAGCTTGTTGTTTTTTTTGTCCTGAGGTGGAATATATACAGCAGTCATGATAAGAGCTGAAAGCTCTCTCAGGTGATAGAAGACATTTTAACCATCAGGTATTCTAAGACGGGTGAACAATGCGTCAATACTTCCACTGGGCTAGAGTCAGCACACCATTTGCTGTTGATGAAGAGTCATACCCTCCCCCTCTAGGATTTCCCTAAATCCAATGTCCTGTCCGCTCGGTGAATGGAGAATCCATCCATGGGTATCTTTTCCCGAAAGCCATGTTTCAGAAAAGCAGAGAATATTGCAGTTCGAGAGTCCTGTTGATATCAAATTCACGATTGGAGGTCATCCATCTTATTATCAAGTGTCTGGCCAATAAAATGGAGGGAAGAGGTGGCCGGTTATCCCTGCGCCTAAATCTTGCCAGGACTCCCCCTCTCCTGCAATCTGTTTCGACGGCATTTCGCCTTGGGTAGCCCGAAAATTGGGTCGGAATTACACTAACAGCAGATGAGTCGAAGTTGAAGCCGGAATTGAGGTTAGTAAATGCCAATCTGATGTTTTAAAGTTCTTGTCGATCATAAGAACTGATAGTAGATACATTTCATCCCAAAAAATAAAGATAAACGCCAAAAGAAGCAAAGTTGTGTCAGAACTCGAAAGACGGCCGCCTTACAGTATGACGCCATCTTCTGTGCCAGTATGTAATGTCAGTGTAATGTGCACATCTGGCTTCAGAGGACATGGAACATATACAGTACAGTCCGCATGCACAGTATATCTGCACATACACAATATATACAAAAGTATGTGGACACCCCTTCAAATGAGTGGATTCGGCTATTTCAGCCACAACCGTTGCTGACAGGTCTATAAAATCGAGCACACAGCCATGCAATCTCCATAGACAGACATTAGCAGTAGAATAGCCTTACTGAAGAGCTCAGTGACTTTCAACGTGGCACCGTCATAGGATGCCACCTTTCCAACAAGTCAGTTCGTCAAATGTCTACCCTGCTTGAGCTGTCCCGGTCAACTGTAAGTGCTGTTATTGTGAAGTGGAAAAACGTCTAGGCGCAACAGTGGCTCAGCCGCGAAGTGGTAGGCCACACAAGCTCACAGAACGGGACAGCCGAGTGCTGACCGCCTAGGTGTCCACATACTTTTGGTCATGTAGTGTATATTAGTCAATCAAGCAAACCAGCTTCATGAGGTAGTCACCTGGAATGCATTTCAATTAAAAGGTATGCCTTGTTAAAAGTTTTTATTTGTGGAATTTCTTTCCTTCTTAATACATTTGAGACAATCAGTTGTGTTGTAGATAGCCCTACATGGTAAAATAATAGCTCAAATAAGCAAAGAGAAATGACCGTCCATCATTACTTTAAGACATGAAGGTCAGTCAATCCGGAAAATTCCAAAAACGTATTAAAGTTTCTTCAAGTGCAGTTGCAAAAACCATGAAGCGCTATGATGAAACTGTCTCTCATGAGGACCGTCACAGGAAAGGAAGACCCAGAGTTACCTCTGCTGCAGAGGATAAATTCATTACAATTACCAGCCTCAGAAATTGCAGCCCACATAAATGATTCACAGAGTTCATGTAACAGACACATCTCAACATCAACTGTTCAGAGGAGACAGTGTGAATCCGGCCTTAATGGTCAAAATGCTGCAAAGAAACCATTACTAAAGGGCACCAATAAGAAGAATAGACTTGCTTGGGCCTAGAAACATGAGCAATGGACATTAGACCAGTGGCTTTTTTGAAGAATATAAAATATATTTTGATTTGTTTAACACTTTTTTGGTTACTACATGATTCCATATGTGTTATTTCATAGTTTTGATGTCTTCACTATTGTTCTACAATGTAAAAGTTCAAACTTTTGACTGGTACTGTATATTTTTGAAATGGTCTGAGAAGAACAACAATGCATTGGCAGGGCAATTCAAGCAAAGCCAATATGCAGTGATAATGTTTTGGGCCTATAGCCTACTGCGAAAACCTCATTACAAGGGAACTGTTTTGAATAGATCCATGTTGAAAATCACATTTGCCGTTTCACATGTTAAAAAATAAATAATTATCCCCATGTGAAAATCTTAGGGCTGGCCCCATTTAGTTGTTTGGTCGATAGGCTGTTGGTCGACCGAGACATCAAAGACACCCGTCTGATTCGCCCATGTCTCAGTGGACTACTCCATTGCGGAGGCCACAGGGATGGCACAGTCCATCACTTCTAAGATGTGTATGGTTATATTATAAATAATGGTGCAACACTAATAAACCGAATATTATTTTATAACGTGAGCTTTCTGACGCGTTGGATATGGTCGTTGTCCGTGGTTATGAAACATAATCTTCAGTGAATAGGCGGCTTTCCCTATGTTGCTATGTGCTTAATAGCAAAATGAACCAGCATATTTGGATTGAGGACAATGGCGGAGGCATCAGCGTCAGAGACGAGGCAACAGCCCTTGCCTTAAACCCTATTCGTATGGGATTAGTTTTACTGGGGGTGGTCGGGTAATGTAGTTATGTGCACAAGCACAAAACACCACATCTGTCATTTTTTTTGGGTCAACAATAACTGATTTGATAAATTGAACGAAGTTGCTCTGCATAGCCTATATATGAAGGGCCTACATGTATCAACTTTCTCAGTGAATGCTTTTGTTCATACATTTTTTTGTGCGTATGAATTGAATAATGCATCAATTCAAAAATATAGCGCCTGTAGCGCCTATTTAATATCCTAATAATTATGCTGTTAATAGATCGCAAATCAGCATACAACTGACTTTAAACGTTTGGAAATGATAAGTTCACTTTCGCATCCTTAGCCTTAAAACGCATCTCAAGTGCAAGTGCACTATTTAGCTCACATCTGAAGGCTGGGGGGCATTTAGAACGTCTACTGGGGATCGCAAAAATATTCAAATTATTATCACATTTCCTCAATTCAAATATTTAGGAGACACTAGCCCAAAGAGGGTTTGGTATGGTTTAGAAACTTGGGAACCAAGATCGAGTTATCACTGTAGCCCTGTTATTGCCTGGATTTGTTGAAATATCTTTGCCTAGAAAAAAACCCCTCCAGGTTATAATAATATGTAATGTTATTATCAATAGTAGGCTTTGTATAAGAGCCTTGTATAACCACCAGCGAGCTGTAGGACTAAGAGCAAGTCCTGTTTAGACGAAATACCATAACTTACTTACTCCTATGTTTCAATATATAGGCTACTGTATTAATCAATCAGTCATTCGTTCATGCCATCACACAGCATCCGAGACATTCATGCTTTGAAATGCAATCAATCATTTTAGTTTTAATGATTAATAACAAAGGGAGCTTTGGATAATTAGCCTAAACAATAAATACATCGCAATTCACGAATGCATGCAACTGTTTTTAGTCTACTTTAATAAAGCTGCACATATGCCCAGGCCTTGAGCAGAGCAACAGGCCCAACCCCCACTAATACACCCGCCCAAGCTCCATCCTGTGAACTAAGAGGTATGTATCAGATGCTCAACATGCTCTGCTCACACCTACTGTAATGGCCCGAGCCTAAACCACATGAAAACAACACTAGACACTATGGAACACAAAGCTTTTACTATCGCATCCTGGAATACACAAGGTCTGAGGTCATCTGCTTTTGGCCTAAAGAACAGGAGCCCAGACTTCATCGAAGAAAATGGAAATACAGACATTGTCATCCTACAAGAAACATGGTATTTTACATCTGGCTAGAAATGAATAAGGAAATGATCTCAACAGAGAAAAATCTCCTTGTGTGCTACCTAAATCCCCCCAATAGAATCCCCATACTTTAACGATGACAGCTTCTCCATCCTAGAGGGGGAGATAAACAATTTTCAGGCCCAGGGACATGTACTAGTCTGTGGCGAGCTAAATGCCAGAACTGGACAAGAACCTGACATCCTCAACACACGGGGACAAACACCTCCCTCATATGCCCCCCTAGACACAACGACGACAACAAAAAATGGGTCACAACTCCTGCAACTCTGTCGGACTCTGGGTATGTACATAGTCAATGGTAGGCTTCGAAGGGACTCCTATGGTAGGTACACATATAGCTCATCTCTTGGCAGTAGTACTGTAGACTACTTTATCACTGACCTCAGCCCAGAGTCTCTGACTGAACGCTCTCAGATCACAGCAAAATCACACTCTACTTGAACAGAGCTTTGTTCAATCATGAGGCATCAAAGCCAAAGGAACTGAATAATATTAAGAAATGCTATAGATGGAAGGAAAGTTAGGCAACAACAAATTCAATCCCTTCTAGACAATTTTCTGGACAAAATGTTTCACTGTAATAATGAAGGTCTAAACTTGGCAGTAGAAAATCTAAACAGTATGTTTGACCTCTGAGCTTCCCTATCAAATCTAAAAATGTCAAGCAGACAACCTAAGAAAATTAACAACAATGACAAATGATTTGATGAAGAATGCAAAATCCTAAAAAAGAAATTGAGAAACCTATCCAACCAAAACATAGAGACCCAGAAAACCTGAGTCTACGCCTTCACTATGGTGAATCACTAAAACAATGCAGAAATACACTAGGGAAAAAGAAGGAACAGCACGTCAGAAATCAGCTCAATGTAATTGAAGAATCCATATAATCTAACCACCTCTGGGAAAACTCTAAACAAAGAGTTATCTGTCTAAAATGGAGATGTATGGATAAACCACTTCTCCAATCTTTTTGGCTCTATAACAAAGAGCAAACATCAAAAACATATACATGAACAAATACAAATCTTAGAATCAACTATTAAAAACTACCAGAACCCACTGGATTCTCCAATTACATGTTATGAACTACAGGACAAAATACCCTCCAACCCAAAAAGTTCTGTGGGGTGGATGGTATCCTAAATGAAATGATAAAACATAGAGACCACAAATTCCAATTGGCTATACTTAAACTCTCTAACATCAGCCTCAGCTCTGGCATATTTCCCAATATTTGGAACCAAAGACTAATCATCCCAATCCATAAAAGTGGAGACAAATTTGACCCCAATAACTTCTGTGGGATATGCGTCAACAGCAACCTTGGGAAAATCCATTGCATTATCATTAACAGCAGACTCGTACATTTCCTCAGTGAAAACAATGTAATGGGCAAATGTCAAATTGGCTTTTTACCAAATGACTGTACAACAGACCACGTAGTCACCCTGTTCAACCTAATTGACAAACTAACAAAGCAAAACAAAGGCAAAGTCTTCTCATGCTTTGTTGATTTCAAAAAAGCTTTCGACTCAATTTGGCACGAGGGCCTGCTATACAAATTGATGGAAAGTGGTGTTGGGGGAAAAACATACGACATTATAAAATCCATGAACACAAACAACATGTGTGAGGTTAAAATTGGCAAAAACCACACACATTTCTTTCAACAGGGCCGGGGGATGAGATAGGGATGCAGCTTAAGCCCACCCTCTTCAACATATATACACTGCTCAAAAAAATAAAGGGAACACTTAAACAACACAATGTAACTCCAAGTCAATCACACTTCTGTGAAATCAAACTCTCCACTTAGGAAGCAACACTGATTGACAATAAATTTCACACGCTGTTGTGCAAATGGAATAGACAACAGGTGGAAATTATAGGCAATTAGCAAGACACCCCCAATAAAGGAGTGGTTCTGCAGGTGGGGACCACAGACCACTTCTCAGTTCCTATGCTTCCTGGCTGATGTTTTGGTCACTTTTGAATGCTGGCGGTGCTTTCACTCTAGTGGTAGCATGAGACGGAGTCTACAACCCACACAAGTGGCTCAGGTAGTGTAGCTCATCCATAATGGTACATCAATGCGAGCTGTGGCAAGAAGGCTTGCTGTGTCTGTCAGCGTAGTGTCCAGAGCATGGAGGCGCTACCAGGAGACAGGCCAGTACACCAGGAGACGTGGAGGAGGCCGTAGGACGGCAACAACCCAGCAGCAGGACCGCTACCTCTGCCTTTGTGCAAGGAGGAGCAGGAGAAGCACTGCCAGAGCCCTGCAAAATGACCTCCAGCAGGCCACAAATGTGCATGTGTCTGCTCAAACGGTCAGAAACAGACTCCATGAGGGTGGTATGAGGGTCCGACGTCCACAGGTGGGGGTTGTGCTTACAGCCCAACACCGTGCAGGACGTTTGGCATTTGTCAGAGAACACCAAGATTGGCAAATTCGCCACTGGCGCCCTGTGCTCTTCACAGATGAAAGCAGGTTCACACTGAGCATGTGACAGACTCCAGACGTGAGTCTGGAGACGCCGTGGAGAACGTTCTGCTGCCTGCAACATCCTCCAGCATGACCGGTTTGGCGGTGGGTCAGTCATGGTGTGGGGTGGCATTTCTTTGGGGGGCCACACAGCCCTCCATGTGCTCGCCAGAGGTAGCCTGACTGCCATTAGGTACCGAGATGAGATCCTCAGACCCCTTGTGAGACCATATGCTGGTGCGGTTGGCCCTGGGTTCCTCCTAATGCAAGACAATGCTAGACCTCATGTGGCTGGACTGTGTCAGCAGTTCCTGCAAGAGGAAGGCATTGATGCTATGGACTGGCCCGCCCGTTCCCCAGACCTGAATCCAATTGAGCACATCTGGGACATCATGTCTCGCTCCATCCACCAACGCCACGTTGCCCCACAGACTGTCCAGGAGTTGGTGGATGCTTTAGGTCTGGGATGTCTGGGAGGAGATCCCTCAGGAGACCATCCACCACCTCATCAGGAGCATGCCCAGGCGTTGTAGGGAGGTCATATAGGCACGTGGAGGCCACACACACTACTGAGCCTCATTTTGACTTGTTTTAAGGACATTACATCAAAGTTGGATCAGCCTGTAGTGTGGTTTTCCACTTTAATTTTGAGTGTGACTCCAAATCCAGACCTCCATGGGTTGATAAATTGGATTTCCATTGATTATTTTTGTGTGATTTTGTTGTCAGCACATTCAACTATGTAAAGAAAAAAGTATTTGATAAGACTATTTCTTTCATTCAGATCTAGGATGTGTTGTTTAAGTGTTCCCTTTATTTTTTTGAGCAGTATATCAACGAATTGGCGAGGGCACTAGTCTGCACCATCTGACCTCACCATACTAGAATCTGAAGTCAAATGTCTACTGTTTGCTGATGATCTGGTGCTTCTGTCCCCAACCAAGGAGGGCCTACAGCAGCACCTAGATCTTCTGCACAGATTCTGTCAGACCTGGGCCCTGACAGAAAATCTCAGTAAGACAAAAATAATAATGGTCTTCCAAAAAAGGTCCAGTTGCCAGGACCACGAATACAAATTCCATCTAGACACCGTTGCCCTAGAGCACACAAAAACTATACATACCTCAGCCTAAACATCGGAGCCACAGGTAAGTTCCACAAAGCTGTGAACGATCTGAGAGACAAGGCAAGAAGGGCCTTCTATGCCATCAAACAGAACATAAAATTTGACATACCAATTAGGCTAAAGATACTTGAATCCGTTATAGAACCCATTGCCCTTTATGGTTGAGAGGTCTGGGGTCCGCTCACCAACCAAGAATTCACAAAATGGGACAAACACCACAATGACACTCTGCATGCAGAATTCTGCAAAAATATCCTCTGTATAACGTAAAACACCAAATAATGCATGCAGATCAGAATTAGGCCGATACCCGCTAATTATCAAAATCCAGAAAAGAGCTGTTCAATTCTACAACCACCTAAAAGGAAGCAATTCTCAAAACTTCCATAACAAAGCCATCACCTACAGAGAAATACACCTGGAGAAGAGTCCCCTAAGCAAGCTGGTCCTGGGGCTCTGTTCACAAACAGACCCTACAGAGCCCCCGGGACAGCAACACAATTATACTCAACCAAATCATAAGAAAACGCATAGATTTGCACAAAATCAAATCAAATCAAACTTTGTCACATGTGCCGAATACAACAAGTGTAGAATGTACCTTGAAATGCTTACTTACAAGCCCTTAACTCTTCTTGAACTGCACTGTTGGTTAAGAAAATATTTACCATGTAGACTAAAATGAAAAGTAACATAATAACAATAACGAGGCTATATACAAGGGGCACCGGTACAGAGTCAGTGTTTGGGGGTACAGGTTAGTTGAGGTAATTTGTACATGTAGATGGGGGCGAAGTGATCATGCATAGATAGCAGTGTACAAAAGGGAGGGAGGTCAATGTAAATTGTCCGGTGGCGATTTTATTAATTGTTCAGCAGTCTTACGGCTTGAGGGTAGAAGCTGTTGAGGAGCGTTTTGGGCCTAGACTTGGCGCTCCGGTACCGCTTGCCGTGCGGTAGCAGAGAAAACAGTCTATAACTTGGGTGACTGAAGTCTCTGACAATTTTATGGGCTTTCCTCTGACACGCCTATTATATAGGTCCTGGATGGCAGGAAGCTTGGCCCCAGTGATGTACTGGGCCATTCACACCACCCTCTGTAGCGCCTTAGTCAGATGCCGAGCAGTTTCCCATACCAGGTGGTGATGCAACCGGTCAAGATGCTCTCGAAGGTGCAGCTGTAGAAACTTTTGAGGATCTGGAAACCCATGCCAAATCTTTTCTGTCTCCTGAGGGGGAAAAGGTTTTGTCGTGCCCTCTTCAAGACTGTCTTGGTATGTTTGGACCATGATAGTTTGTTGGTGATGTGAACAACAAGGAACTTGAAACTCTCGACCCGCTCCACTACAGCCCCGTCGATGTTAATGGGAGCCTGTTCAGCCCTCCTTTTCCTGTAGTCCACGATCAGCTCCTTTCTTTTGCTCACATTGAGGGAGAGGTTGTTGTCCTGGCACCACACTGCCAGGTCTCTGACCTTCTCCCTATAGGCCGTCTCATCGTTGTCGGTGATCAGGCCTACCACTGTTGTGTCGTCAGCAAACTTAATGATGGTGTTGGATTCGTGTTTGCCACGCAGTCGTGGGTGAACAGGGAATACAGGAGGGTCTAAGTACACACCCCTGAGGGGCCCCAATGTTAAGGATCAGCGTGGCAGACGTGTTGTTGCCTACTCTTACCACCTGGGGGCGGCCCGTCAGGAAGTCCAGGATCCAGTTTGAGGGAGGTGTTTAGTCCCAGAGTCCCTAGCTTATTGATGAGCTTTGTGGGCACTATGGTGTTGAATGCTGAGCTGCAGTCAATGAACAGCATTCTCACATAGGTGTTCCTTTTGTCCAGGTTAGAAAGGGCAGTGTGGAGTGCGATTGAGATTGCGTCATCTGTTGGAGCAGTATGCGAATTGGAGTGGGTCTAGGGTGTCCGGGAGGATGCTGTTAATGTGAGCCATGACCAGCCTTTCAAGCACTTCATAGCTACTGACATGAGTGCCACAGGGCGGTAATCATTTAGGCAGGTTACCTTCCCTTCCTTGGGCACAGGGACAATGGTGGTCTGCTTGAAACATGTAGGTATTACAGACTCGGTCAGGGAGAGGTTGAAAATGTCAGTGAAGACACTTGACAGTTGGTCCGCGCATGCTTTGAGTACACGTCCTGGTAATCCGTCTGGCCCAGCGGCTTTTGTAAATGAAAAGTGGTTGTCCCAATCCCTTATAGAGTAGAGACTGCGTTAGCTATGGAAACACAATTTACCTAGAACAACACTAGTGCTTACACCCACAAAATACCAGTCCTAATGGAAAACAGGGGTAGGAGTATCCTCTGCTCTGAGGTTGTAGTGATGTGACTGTAGCCTGGTCCCAGATCTGTTTGTGCTGTCATGTCAACTCCCTCGCATGACAAGGTGTGGCATGAAAGCGCAAACAAATTGGTACACAGGCTAGTGTGATTTAGGAGTCCTTGATTATTTTAGTTGTGAATTAAAGACATGACTAATCTATCACCCTGCCGCTTCCCCTGTTCCTCCATCCCTGATCAATGGCTCTGCCATCATCTCATACTGTGACACCAATCAATTGCTTTGATTGGAGAGCACACGGCATCAGGCACAGGACAGCAGGCTCAGGGCCAGGCGACTGCTTTCTCTGGGGCTTTGATTTCACTTTGTCTTTGTGTTTGTGTGTGTGTGTATTAATGCAGTGTTTCCCAGAAAAAGATCAGGACCAGGAAGTAACCAGTCTGTGTGTCGGATAGTGATAAATATAGCTTGGAAAATGGGTGTCAAAGAAACACATGATCTCTACATAATCTCTATGTCCAATGAACTGGATAGGCCAAGAGTGAGCCTGCAACTGGAGGGTAGTTGCTGTGTGAAATCATATGGTAGTCCTTGTGCTTTCAACCCCTTGGGGTCCTGCCTGCCTGCCTACCTGCCTGCCTACCTGCCTGCCTGCCTGCCTGCCCGCCTGCCTGCCTGCCTGCCTGTCTGTCCTGATCAAGCAACAAGTTTATTGCCCATTCTCTCTAAGACAATGGGCAATAAAGTATTCTTTTTTTTTTGCTTGTGGAACAGATGGCTACATCGGTACACTAATACAGGACTAGTAAAGGCCCTGTACACTATTTTTCGTATTTATTATTATTAGGATATCTCAGGGGGTGGTTCAGCACCCCTACTTCCCACATCTATGAGGGTGTTTTTGTCTTTCCGCTGTGCTGCAGCCTATTTATAGCTCAGGTGTGTGTGTGTGTCTCTCTCTCTGTCTGTCTCTGTCTGTGTGTGTTCTCAGGCCATGTTCAGTCTGTGCATGGTGGAGAGTGAGGCAGATGAGGTGATTCTTCAGGGAGTGACCAGTGTGGGACTGAAACATGCACTAGACTTCGCCTACACAGGACAGGTGAGTCTACAGTAGCACCTTCATCTACAGCTAGCCACCCCACACGTGTCCTCACACAGGTACTGTACTGAACTGTACACACAAACATATCTCACAACTATCCAGGCTTACACTAACTAAGCGTGACAGTTTTCAGCTTTTCGTTAGCTGATTAAAGCTATAGCCCAGCCATACTCAACTGGCCGATCGCGGTCCGGCTACTTGACCCCTAGGGTTCCCCCATTGATTTTGTTGAGTCCCTCAGGTATCATATGAACGCACATAAAACATGACAAAATGTGTAGAATTGCAGGAAATTTGCTTTAAAATGCTGAAGTTTTCTCTCCGCCAAGGAAAGGGATGTGAACAGTTTGAGCATTTTGGGGTCATATGAGTCGTGATGTGGGGGTTTGTTACTATGCTGATAAATGGCAATATCCATCCGGACCGTTGCCATCTAGTACATTTGTGTGACTGGACCTTCTTAAATAGTGGTTGAGTCCACCTGCTATAGTCTCTACATGGATGTGATATCTAACCTGATCCCCCCCCACACCCCCCCACGCTTTCTCCTCCCTCTCTCTCTCTTCCCTCTCTCTCTTCCCCTCCATCTTTCTCTCCCTCTTTCACTCTGCGGTGAGGAGTCAGGAGATCTATGCCCTGTGGCCCAGCAGTGAAAGGCTGGCTAGCTCATAATTATTCCTAATTGCATTTCCACCGTGGAAATGAGCAGGGGGAGTTGTGTTGATGTAGGTCAGCAGCCGGCTGCCGGTCCGTTTCTGTCTGCTGAGATGATGAGACGTGAGCAATATGCTCATTTCAGTAAACAACCACACAGCCCATTGCTGGAATCAGCGGGCCACATGTCAGGGGCCATGGGGTTTAGCAGACATGCTGTTGCTATATAGTCTACGCTGAGAGGACGCACGCACGCATATTATAAATATTAGTCTTACTTTTTATTTGACGTTGCTAAAATAATGTATTTTGCATGGCAATTACGTGGAAATGTGGTACGTATCACAGTTGTAAGAAGAATGACTGTGTGTGAATAACAATGTATAATACCACTGTAACTGCAATGTAATGACCCTTTAAATTCATGTTTTATAGACACTGAATATAAAGTGGGACCAACACATGTAGTCTATTGAAGAACACACAGCGCAAATAATGCCTCTCAAATGCTTTCAGTAGCACATGAGTGAAATCACATTAGTTAAAATGCTATTGCACACAAAAAACACGCCTGGCCTGAGACCACAGTCACACACCCACACACATGAATCAGCAGCATTATATAAAGTGACCACTGGTCCCTGAGCGCTTCTGTCATTTGAATGCGTCCCAAATGGCACCCTATTCCATACATAGCGCACTACTTTTGACCGGAACCCTATGGGCACTATATAGGGAATATGGTGTCATTTGGGATGGAACCTGTCTGTCTGGGGAGGCGAGCAGTGTGTGAGGTGGACAGGAAGTGGTCTCACTCAGGTCCTCTCCTCAGATAATGCTGGAACCAGGGGTGATTCAGGATGTTCTGTCGGCAGGAAGTCACCTTCAGCTGCTGGAACTGCTCAGTCTTTGCTCACACTACCTCGTCCAGGTGAGGAGTCAAGACAGACATGGACACACACACACTCACATATATTACATACTCACACATAGTCATATACAGTAGTACAGTCAAATAAGCATATACGTATCACATACACACACACCCGCACTGCAATTTATTGTGTATATGGAGGGTCTACTCTCCATATGTTCAAGGTACTTCCTTTAGATCACACGACCACACATTAAACCCCCCTGTCACTGCCAGTAAGATGCATGGCAGTGGGCAAACCGTTACATCATGTTATGGTGAACAGTGCTCTCATACACCATCTGCTGGCAGAGAGAGAAATGAACACAATTGCACACCATTGATTTCACTGCACTGTCCCTATAGACATGCTCACTGTAAACACTGTATTATACAATTAAGATAGCAGTTAGATCACAGCTGAAGATGCAGAGGAAAGGTTAACATAAAATATAGATTCACTAGCTTTCTATATGCGTTTTGTCTGTATGAAATTGGGTATTGAACAGGTTATTTTTGTGTGTGAGTGTTTGTTTTGAGCTGATTTCTCAGAACCATGCAGTATATTGCACATGGTTCTGCTTACTGCCAGCAGATGGCAGTCTTATTCCACTCTCGATCTCCATGTTCTATTCTCTAGCCTCCTGTTCTCTCTCTTACTCTCTGATCTGCTT